>NW_004949129.1:929235-932149 GCF_000317375.1 Microtus ochrogaster | reverse complement strand
TTTGGTTTTTCGAGACAGGGTTTCTCTGTAGCTTTGGAGCCTGTCCTGGAACTCCCTTGGTAGACCAGGCTGGCCTCGAACTCACAGAGATCCGCCTGTCTCTGCCTCCCAAGTGCTGGGATTACAGGCATGCGCCACCACCGCCCGGCTTATACACTATTCTTAATGGATATTTTATCTTATTTTGGAGTGAGAATTTGAAGTCCGGTGTATATTCCACCTCACAGCCCACCTACACTCAGAGAAAGCACATCTCAGATGGTTTCTCTGCCCCTGTTGTTAATGTGTTCCTCCAGCGACAGAGCAGTTCCTGACTTTGCTACGCGAAAAGGGGTTTTCACTCTTATGGTCCCATAGGTGGGTAGGTCTGGGGTCTCATCTGGACTTCTCATGTCTGGAGGATGGAACAGGACCTATGGTGAGTCACTGCCATCTGGGCAGCACTGTCAGACGACTGGAGAAGCTTGTAAGTCGAGGAGTCCACGACTCTCCCTTCTAATCATGTTTGTACAGTACACATTTATCACATCCTTATCATAGATTAGATAAACCATTTTATCACAGTCAGACCAAAGGTAGACTTTGTTTGGCCCTCTCGGAATCAGTGGACTCCAGTGAGACTTTTCTTGATCAGAAGGTCAAGTTGTTCAGAAAAAAAAAAAATGAAGAAAGGCAGGGCAGAGATACAAGGAAACAAGTTTTTATTCAACCATGTAGTGAATGACACCACCATTCTAGCCATAAAAGTAGGGAAAGGAGGGGAGAGGGGAGAAAGAGGGAGTCCCTAAACCCATCATCTGACTTTCTCTCTAGGGTTGGCTTTGTGGGTACATAGGACTTTAGAGGGCTCTGACACTTGATTGACAGCTCTGCTGTCACTGTGTTGTAATGTCTAACTATTTTTGGACAAAGATTTTGCGTTTCTATTTTTGGCCCTGCAAAACACATAAGTGGTCTGCCCTCACCTCATGGCCTGCTTACTGAGAGTGATGGATGAGGGAGGCATTTAAAGGGACTTATGTTCTTTTCCACTTCCCCATCACCGTGACATCTTTACAGCCAAGGTATGACATGATATGGACCTGTGGGAGACGCAGAGGCAATAATACACTAGAAGCAGGGATGTCAACGGGGCGCTAAAGGCAGCAACTGTGGAACAATGCCATTCGTCACAGGAACAAGTTCCTCAATCGATGTATGACAGGCCCACCCTCCCAGCCACCCTTCCTGGTTCATTACTCTGTGACTAAGAGCTTGGGTACTTCTGGGCTGTGTTGATGAGTCAAGTGGCCACTTCATAAAGGAGTTTCATGTCGGTCAAGGTTTACGTGTTGACTGCTTTCTCTTTTGTCAGAAGGCTTGGCACAGTAGGAGTGTACTAGTCATACTGCTCAGGTTAGAAGTAAAATATCCGAAATCTATTTAAAGCTGTGGATGCAAGAAACTCTTTCATTCTAGAACGTATCTACTTGGTAAATTGTGTGGCGTCTTCAACTCCGAGTCTGGGCTGCAGACCAGCAACTTTGGTCTCACCAGGAAGCTCTGTGCTGCCTTTGGGGTTTTCCACCTGCCTTTCACTTGATTGCCAGGTGATTTGTGCTAAGTTTGAGAAGGGCTGTAACCCTCTGTTTAATAGCTGGTTATGCTGCTGGAGGGCAGGGGATCTAAACCAGTTTATGGCCTTATCAACTTAGTACCAGGAGTGTTGTGGGAAAGCAAGGTGCCCAGCCTGGCAGCCCAGGCAGAGCCAGCCTTGAATGAAAATGTCGGTTCTTAGTCCCCTCCCCTGACCCTCTGGATGGGAAACTGGGAACGTGACCAAGCCACCCAAATTTGCCTTAACAAGCCTTCCTGTGTTATTTAGGTGTTAGACAGAGTCTGTGAACCGTTACTGTGGCGTGCCAGTCACAGGGAACTTTACAATTGGTTGTAAGTTTTCCATTTTGAATGCTTTGTTGTTGTTGTTGTTAAATGAGGCCAGTGAAGAGATCAGATTTCATAAACCCATTAGCTTAACTTGGAAGAAGCCATGTTGCCCTGTTGCTCTGACTGTGGTAACCGTAATCTGAAAGTTCTTATACTTATTTATTTAGTTTTATGTGTATGAGTGTCTTGCCTGCATGTGTATCTGTATACCACATGTGTACCCGGTGCCTGAGGAAGCTAGAATTGGATTCCCTGAAACTTGAGTAGGCAGATGCTTGTAAGACACCATGTAGGTGCTGGGAACTGAACCCAGGTACTACGGAAGAACAACACTCTGTGCTCTTAACTGCTGAGCCATTTCTCCAACCAAATGCTATATTTATTTTTTGACAGAGGCTTAAATGTGGAATGGAATAGAAAAAGTAGTAGAAAAAAATAAGTGTGCGAAGTGACCTGGGATTGCTGAAGCTGGGGATGAGCAGAGAGAAGGGAGAGACAGTGGAGTTGTACCTTGACACTGTGACAGCGGCTGACCATAGGCTTGCCTGCTGCAGGAAGGACATCTCTATCACAGTGGTAGGCAGAGCTGTGTGTGCCCTTTACTCAAAGACGCTGGAGAATCTATTGTAACCAGTTTGATGCTGTGAGAGACATTGGTGCCCCCAAATCTTCCAGACAGTTTATGTTCTAAGGAGGCTATAGACTCATGGGGGAAACCGATCAATAAAGAAACCAGTAACTAGAATTCAATATGTACTAATGAGGAGGTGTGAAGACCCAGAGGAGGGATTCCCGTGTAAAGCTGTATGGGTCCAGACCCCTGTTCAGTGTTCAGGGGAGAGTGATTAGCCAGGTGATCAAGAGGGACATGGGGAAGAGGAGTGGCAATATAGCCTTGGTGATAAATCTCACACCATAGATCTGAGAATTTATCCATTCATTCCATATTATTTGCGCTCTCGCTCTCTCTCTCTCTCTCTCTCTCTCT
>NW_004949129.1:842976-928834 GCF_000317375.1 Microtus ochrogaster | reverse complement strand
AGTTCAATTCCCAGCAACCACATGGTGGCTCACAACCATCTGTAATGAGGTCTGGTGCCCTCTTCTGGCCTGCAGACATACACACAGACAGAATAGTATATACATAATAAATAAATATTTTTTAAAAAAAGAAATAGTAGTGAAAACATCTGTTTTTTGATGACACAAGTTCAATGCCCAGCACACCATCAGGTGGCTCACAATCGCCCACGAGTCCAGTTTCACCAATCTGACACACTCTCCTGTCCTCCACAGGCACTGCGCACATACACAAATCCATACTCACACACATAATTTAAATTATTTTAAAAATTTTAACAGTCCTGGGTTGTTTTTTTTCTGGCGGGGGGGGGGGAGAAGATGATAATTTAAAGCAGAGTCCTTGGGCGGCAGTGGCTCATGCCTTTAATCCCAGCACTCGGGAGGCAGAAGCAGGCGGATCTCTGAGTTCGAGGCCAGCCTGGTCTACAAGAGCTAGTTCCAGGACAGGCCCCGAAGCTACAGAGAAACCCTGTCTTGTGCTGGGCATTGAACTCATGTCATCAAGAATAGTATGCGCCCTAACCACTGGGCTATCTGTCTAGCCCTGATTTAAAATAATACCAATAATAAAAATTCAGAAAATAAATTGCCTGTTAAAATGCTCTGGTTAGAGCTGTATACATAGCGGTGCCGTATGAAAAGTTTGCAGGTTAAATTGTATCAAGCATTGCCCCGAGCTCGCTAAGTCCTGGAGTCCCTGTGTTTCTGTCTTGTTATTTGGATTTGAGCTGATGCTCTGCAGCTTCCTGAGGTCAGACCTGTGCAAGCAGCCAGACCATAGGTCCTCCAGACTGACGCAGGGCTCCGAGCTTGGTAGGATGAGGTTTGCAGTTGGTTTCTGTATGCTGCTGCTGGCTTCCTTGAGGTTGACACCTTTGGCTGCTCGGTTTCCAGAAACCTGTAGACTGTGATTTAGGACCTGGAGGGTAATGGATGGTTTGGTGGCGGTGTTTACTTGAGTGGTTGGGGAGAGTAAGAGCAAGCAAGAAAAAGACTACAGAGACCCCTGCAGTCAGAGCGAGCTGTGTGATGCAAATCAGAAATCAGTCAAGATGGGAAAGAATGCCGGTGGCAGCTACAGCTGGATGGCTTTTCTATAAGAACTGCGTTCAGTAAATAGGTACTGCCTTTTAGAACAAAATTGACTTCAGTTTTCCACATCTGTCTTTAATAATGTGAATGGACAAGATTTTGTTCAGATAAGTGCCCATGAATCTCATGTACATATGCCAACCTGTGTATGCGTCCGTTTAGTCCTTAACCCTGTTCCCATTTTCAGATAGAAAGATGGGTTTGATTAGAGTAAACTATCCAAGTGCAAAAAAGAGAAAACATCTGCTTTTTAAAATACAGTGTTAAAACTTATTCTTCGACACTTTTACATATTTATATAATGTATTTTGACCATAACTATGCCCTACTCCTTCTCACTCCTCCAACAGACTCCCCTTCCTAATTTTATCCCCTCGTCCCCTTCTTTGGTGATCTGCAGAGTCTCATCAGTGCTATCCATAGATGTATGGATGTGTCCTGGAGCATGGATGACTTACAAGTCGCCACACCCCTAAGGGCTTTCCTTCACCCAACAGCCATCAACTGCCAATAGCTTCTCAGCTTGAAGTGGGAGCTTGCAAACCCCTCCTACAACTGTAGTAGTTGGAATAGGAATGGCTCCATTAGGGTCATATACTCGAATGCTCGGTTCCCAGTTGGTGGAACTGTTTGGGAAGGATTAGAAGGTGTGGCCTTGTTGGAGGTGTGTCACTTGGGTGGGCTTTAAGATTTCAAAAGTCCATTCTATTCCCAGTGAGCCTTCAGATGTAAGCTCTCAGCTAGCATGCCTGCCTGTCTGCTGCCATGCTCCCCACTGTAATAGCCAAGGACAAGAACTCACCCTCTGTAAGGCCCAATAAAATCTTCCTTCTATAAGCTGCCTTGATCATGGTACTTTGCCACAACTACAGAAAAGTGACGAAGACACATATGCAGACTAGAATTTTGGCTGGTTTGATCTTGTGCCAGCAACCCCTTCTGCATTCACATCATGTCCAGAAGACAGCATTTCCCTCCACCCCCTCCTCCAGCTCACCTTCTTTCTACCCTCTCTGCTGCAGTGTTCCCCGAGCCTTGGCTGTGATGGTGGTGGGTGGAGTATCCATAGAGATGCTCCATGTAGGGTGAACGCTCTCAGGGCTCTGATCAGTTCTGAGTCCTCACTGCACTGGCAGCTCCTCAATCGAAGTTAGAGATGACACACATCCATGGACAGAAGCCTAAGTATTTAGAAGGCAGCTTGACAATATGACCACTTTTCAAACAAAAATACTTGGTTCCCTCAAGGGTCTAGGACCCTTGCAACAGGCACAGATTCCTTCCTGTGGAGCAGCCTCAAATCCAATCAGAAAACAGTTGGCTACTCCTGCAGCAGTCAGGCCACTATTTCACCTGTGAGCACATCTGGCTTAGCAGGTTGTTATGGTAACATAGAGAGTCCAGCCCTGGGGAAGACTGCTGATTTATTTTCTCTCCCACTGGCCTGCATAGTGCCCTCTCCCTATGAAATCTAGGTATCAGGAAGGAAATTTTCTTGGTCAGTTCAGGCTGATTTCTCTATGGCCTGCAGGTGACATATACGGGGTCTTCAGCAGTGAGGATCGTACCATGGAACTAGCCAGCATTTTATTTAGAAACATGTGGCTTAGCACCATAACCGCCAAGAGACTTTTGAGAAGATTCAGGAGTGAGAGACCGGGACTGCTATATTTTAGGACCATTCACTCACCATCCACAAATAAGCATAAATAAATTATGTGTGCAGCCTGCTCTGCTGTAGACATTGGGAACACAGTAGTGAAGAAACCCAGGGGTGTGCCCCATGGAGCCTCGCTTGGAGGTAGGAGGCTAGCAGGGAAGAGGGTGAATCAGATGCCACACATGAAAGGGCTATTGAGGACACTCTTATGAGCGACGAGGCCAGGTCTGACAGTAAAAGACATTTGACTGAAAGCTCGGGAGGAAGAGCCACGATGTCTGGGGTCAGGGAAGTTCCCGGTGCAAAGTCTGGAGCATGAGTATGTGGGTGCGGCCCCCTGACCCATTGCGGGAGCTAAGGGGAAGTAGGTGTGGTGGGAGGGAAGGGAGGCAGAGGCAGGAGCTACAGACAAGTGTGTCCTATAACTACGGCGTGTGACTATAGAACCCACTGACGTTTGTCCATGCAGGAACTCACCAGCCATGGAGACCATACACGATAGGTACCGATTTAAAATCCACAGATTAAGCTATGTACCCCAGTTCAAATATGTCATTTAAAAAAATTTTCCGTCACTGAAAGGAAGACAATGGCATTAGTGGCAAAATTTACAGATTTGAAAGAAAACGAAAGCACACTAGCAATGACGTAGGCCGAGAGCCCCAAGATTGCCCACATCAAGGCAGGATTTTAGATCTGCGCCATGGACAGCAGTTCCTGCCTGGTTCTGGTTCTTGGCAGAGCAGAAGACTCTGAGAACCCAGCTTACTTTCTTTCTTGCACCTGTTCTGCACATCTGCCTTTCATCCAGCCCCTGATCGTTAGAATTTCTTGGCAACACTGGGCATTGTATACACATATTCTGTATACAAGAAATGTGTATAACTAAAATAATAAGAAAAGAGGGTCTATATGAAAAATGATTTATGCCAGTTAGTAATTTTTACTTCAATAAAAAAAAAATCAGCCTACCCAGGTGTGGCAATACATATTTATAATCCTAGAATTTGGGAGGTAGGGGAAGGAGGATTTAGAGCTAAAGGCTATCCTGGGCCACACAGAGAGAAGCCTCACTCCCAGATCAGTTTCTCCCTCTCAAAAAAAAAGTGAAAATAAAATGAAAGGGAAAATGGATAGCCCTGTGTCATCTAGGCACAGGAGTGGGAGTGTCCCCTCGGGACTCAGGACTGAGGCCAGCTTTACAGAGCTGGTGGGTGCAGACCGGATGCTGGGCTAAAGGAAGGACGGAGACGAAGGAGGCGGTGGGGGCACACCACGGGCCACGCCTGCCAGATGTCACAAGAGATTGTTATTTAATAGTAGAGTAGCTGTCACAGTCCTTACAAGGACGTCTTGTTAAGTCTTCCTTCCCATTGAAGGTCCTATCTCGTGTCCCCTGAGTCATTCTGTGACACACTGATCCTGAGGTGAGCGTGTGCTGGCTAACAGCACAATGACGAGGCTTCCCTTGTGAATGAACGGGAGTCTCTTATGAACAGGGTTTACCTGGCTCCATGTCTCTCAGCTCCCGCTGCAGGAAGCTGGAGGACAGACCTTTGCCCACACAGGTGTGGGCTCGGTAAGAGTATAAAGTGCACTAACTGAAGAAGGGACATTGGTGGCATCCCTTCCAGCCCACCCCAAGACGAAAGGAACACCAGCACCTGATAGAAATATTTTCTAACACGAGCTCGCTGTCAACGCAAAAGTCCCAATCATGCCAAATCAAAACAAGCTGAATCAAAAGATACCCAGATTTAATAGGTCTCCTGTGCTCTCGGGTGGGCCGGAGGGGAACTGGGAAGCTGCCATATGAGCGGGTGGGGCGGGGAGGAGAGAGGGGGGGAAGACCATGTGTTGACTTTCCGGGGAGCAGTTTAAATAGACTGGGGGAGTGGTCCTGACCTCTGCTGGGGAGGGCTCAAGGTTTGGCAGGCTACCTTGACCATTCTCGGGGGAGAGATCAAGGTTTGGTGGGCTATCTTGACCCTCTTCGGAGGGGGGAGAGGGCTCAAGGTTCAAGGGGCACAAGGGCGGGGTCTCCAAAGACGGAGGCCAGAGACCGGGATTTACAGCACCCTCTCAAGGAACACAACTCAGCATGTTCAAAGGGCACATGTCAGAACTGCAGGCGAGCAGAAGAATGGGTTATATTTCAATAAACGGTCTGTAGGAGGTCTTGGAGAACTCTGGAGCCTGTGAACACACAGCCAAAGATGTGTGTGTGTGGGGGGGCTTTATTAATTTGTCTTAAAGAGGGAACGATACCCATTCCCTCCAAAAAAGTCTTTTCTCTGGGGCTGGGGCCATGACTGAGTGGTAAAGTGTTTGCTTTGCAAGCATGAGGGTCCGTTTTTAACCATCACGGTATGGTCCTGCATGCGTGTCATCCCTTTGGCTTTCTGGCCAGCCAGCCTTGCTGATGGCAAGCTCCGGGCCAGTAAGAGGCACCAGCTCAGACAAAAATGTGCCCGAGGAATGACACCTTCCATATGCATATGCATACACATGTATGCATACACTCCAACATCCCTGCAGCTGTGCGCACACACAAACACACACATATATGCACACACACAAAAGAAAAAAACATACTTTTTTATTTTTGTGACATCCATGACCAATGAAGATCTAACTTGCCAGAGTCCCAGCAGGGAGAAGGGGAAGCGAGTACAAGCCCTACCCCTGACCAAGAAGCTCTTTGCAATTGGACCTGTAGGCAGAGGGAAAGGTCGGTCTACTCCACGGAGTGACACTGGGCCTGCCTAGCAGACTCCAGGGCAGGCCTCATGCTCAGGAGAGTTGGCCAACACAAAGTCAACACAATGTTATTTTTAAAAAAATTATTATTATTATTATTAAATTTATTATTATTATTGTATTATATTCATTGGTGTGAGAGCAAATGCCTTAGAACTGGAGTTACAGACAGTTGTGAGCCGCCATGTGGGTACTGGGAACTCAGGACCTCTGGAAGAGCAGCCAGTGCTCTTAACCGCTGAGCCATCTCTCCAGCCGCATGTTATTTTTTTTGGGTGTGTGTGTGTGTGTTTTGTCATTTTATTTATTTACTTACCAATTTATTTATTTATCTACTTATTCATTTTGAAGGAGAAAGGACATAAAGGCAGGTGAGCGGGGAAGTAGGAAGGTCTGGGAGAAGTTGGTAGAGCAGAAAGAATATGATCAAAATATTTTGTATGAAAACATAAACAAATAAAATGGGTCTTGTTATGCCCCTTCCTCTAAATGAGACATTTGATGCTTGCTTCTGTGGACCAAACACAAAACAACAACTCACATCAGATTTGTTTTGGGAAATAATAGATCTGGGATGAAGAGACTCTGTCATGGCAGAATCCTCTCAAGCCGAAGACTTGGCTTCGGTACGTGCATAGCTCTGGCTCCCTCTGCTGGCTTCTCACTTCTCTTCTTTGCTTTGGTAGTTGGTAGGCCTCAGCCCCGGGATTCTTGCCTCTCTTTCCATCTGCGTTCTTATATTACACTAACCACACTGGATTCTTCCGGGTAGTGCAATGAGACACTTCAGGCTAAAATCGCATCAGTCACAGATTGTGCTGTGTTTCTGTACGGCACCAGGGATTTAGTCAGACTGTTTGCAAAGCTCAGGAAGGAGAAACCTTGTGCCCCTGAGCCCAAAAACTGGTCTGATGGAGGGATCACAGGTCTACCCTTCTTCCCAGAGTTCATATTGAGGACAGTTTGCAGTTTCTGGCAAAACATCCTGTTTATTCCTGTGCTCACTCCGCCCACCCTGGTGGTTAGCTACAGGGGAGTTGTTTGCTCCGCGTTGAGCCTGGTAATTTCCCACCTGCCTGGGTGATTTCCACTGTGCAGCAGTTAGGTATAAAAGGTTTTCTCTAAGCTTGAATGAATGGCATTCTGCATTCTCTCTTCACGAATGACCCATGTCTCTTGTGTTCTTTAATCTCCAGCCCCTTGCCCGACTGGAGAACTGTCCTGTAGCGCAGGCACTACAGTCTGAAGCCACTGTGGACATTTTAAACAAACACATCAAAGTATTGGCTCTATTGATGGCATGGGCCCCATTTCTCCTCCCCATCTTGTTCTCAGATTAGGCTAGCCTCTAAAATCCTGCCAGGTTTATTAAGAGTGTTGAGTGATTGCTGGCCTCTTTTGTATTGTACTTTAAATGTTTCCTGGGATCGACAGTCCTCTGAAAATGGGCCAATGGGAATGCTTTTGTTGTAGGCCACCAGGATCATGAAATCCAGGGTCAAATGGATTTTGTTGCAGAACTCAGATATACAAACGAGCCCAGGTCTCAGTTTACCTTTTCAGCAATACTGGTTTCTGGGTTCTCCCACTTCGAAACCAGAAGTCCCTGTCCCTGTAACGCTGTCTTAGGACACTGCCTGTGTCTGTCCTGCTTCAGGCCTCAGCTACCACTGACCTGTGTGGAAGTCGCTGTAGAGTCCTCATGGTTCTGGTCACCTGCGTTTCACCTCTGCCTGTTAGCAAGCGTCATTGTTCTGTTGACTCTCAGAGAGCGAGGGAACGGTAAGAGCATGGCTTTCCAATTTCTCTTCTCCAGAAGCTACTGGTACTAAAAGAAAAAAAAAACCTTATAACCTTATATTTTAACAAGGCCATGGAGTTGAGTGGCCCAAAGAGTGTGTGTGCACACACATGTCGCATGTACGAAAGCTACTGCAGGCTGCCGGCTTATTCTCCAGTCAGATGGGTTCAGAGGAGGCTCCGCCCACATTGTGAGGCCAGACGTTCTGTGCCCCACACCCTTTGCTTTCAATCACCGTGTCCACCAGGAGTAAAGGGAAGCCTGCCCCTGACTTCGTGCCTTCTCACTGTCCTGGCTCTCTCTGTCCTTTGTCGATGGACTAAGCATGCTGAGGAGGGGCATTACGAAGTTGCTCTCATTATGGCTCAAGGAGATGGGACTTTTGCTATTTTGTAGGGCTCCATTCATTTTTGACAAAGACATTTGTCTAGAATTCCAGTTCAAATAGGTGATAACGTGTTTGTTCATTGTACCAGGATTTGATGTTCCGTGAAGTGGTGTCATGTTGACTTGATAGAGACAACAGGAGGCCTGGTGATGCCCTGGTGGCCATTTTTGGTATCATGTACATGGTACAAGATGCTTACATTTCAACTCAGCGTAATTCCTTGGGTAGAAAATGTGTTTGATGGCCTTTTGTGTGATGACACGGATACTGGTCTTCAAACTTGTGCCTCGATGAAGAAAAAGGCGTTCATTGCCGCTGTGGCCAGCAGGGGTCGCTCTTGCTCTTTCTCTCTAACAGAGGCCAAACAGCTGCAACCCCTTATGGGAGCGTGGGTGTAAATTCAGTTTCTGACTCACCTCTTAACCCTTTTACTCTGTTCAAATTAGCATCTTGCGAAAAACACTGTGATGAGCAACAGTTGACCATGCATCCGGAAAAGGATTCCAGAAACTGCACAGTTTGGAAAGAAAACTGCAAGCGATCTCTTTTGACTTATTATTTATTGTCACTTTGTCTGCTGCACGGATGGGAAGTAGTGGGGTGAAGAGAATGGATCGGGCACTTTTCAATCCTTTAGCTTGTTACACCAATTCTAAACTCTTCAGGCAGTTTGTAAAGTACTTTTGCTTCTATTTAGTAGGCTGTGAAGGATCAAAGCCCTCCCGGCTTTACTAAGAGACTGCGCACTTTTCCCAGGGCAGAGCTATTGGGAAAGGTCTAATTATTCCTGCAATAATTTTTAACTCAGTTTGTCCTGCTTTTCCATCCACAGCAGAGACTGGGAATCTTTTTCTGCAAGAGTTAAAGGCCTGGTGGCAATTTTTCTTTTCCTTAAAAATAACACACACACACACACACACACACACACACACACACACACACACACACACATTTGAAACTGGGTTTTACTCTATAGCCCTGTCTGGCCTGGAACCCTCAGGTTCATAGTGATTCTTCTGTCTTAGCCTCCTGAAGACAGGGATTGTAGGTATGAGCTGCTACACCTGGTCCCTGGTGGTAAGTATTATTTAAAAATCTCCGGAGTCAAAGAAACACTGCTTTAACTAGACCCTTGCAGGACCTGTCATGGATGACTTGTAGACAAATGGGTGTTGCCCTGTCTAACAAAACTTTATGCCTACTTCGGCCACTCCTTGGCCTACAGACATCTACAGATGTTCAAAACCAGTTAGTACCTCCTGCCTAGTCATAACTTTGCACACTTTGTAAATGGGAACTCTGCTCTAATTGAGAAGACAGCGATCAGATCCCTCTGGTTTGACGTCCTTCCTGGTGCCAAGTCCCCCCTTACAACGACCCCGGGCCAAGTGTCTTTCATCTGCTTAGAAATCTCCTGAGCTGTCCTCCATACATGGAGCGACAAAGGATGATTAACGTCCCCAGGCACAGGAAAGCTTAGGAACCAGTGCTGCTAGAACTGCGAACTTGTAATCTGTTCATTCATCACCTCGCTAAAGCCACTATTGAAAAGAACGACACCACAGTGTAAAGTAACAGGCACTGACTGGCCTGAAATATCCCAGGGAAATCTGCTGTGAGATTTCTCTCGGAGTCCATCTTTTGCCTTTTGATAGGTTGAAAGGTGCACAAGAACCATGGATGCTTCCGGGACACAAATGCCAGGATGAAATGCTCTTTGATGAGGGTCTTCCAGGCAGGGGGCCAGGACTTAGAGAAGGGGTGGCTGCTAGGGTCCCCAGGAACCTTTCTGTGTACTGTCTCACCTCAGTGAATCTGCCTTTCTTTTGTACACCGGTCTCTGAGCAACCGGTTTCTTTCCGGTTTTCAAGTTGGAAACTTAGCCACAGCAATCGCTGCCACTTTAAATCCCAGCTCCCCCCACATCCCCCCCCCCCGCCCGCCCCACTTTGGGAACTTCTCAAGTCCCTCTCTGATGCTGGCAGCAGTAGGTGGCTCATTCCTTCCCTTCTAAGGAGAAGGGCACTGTTTTGGGGCCGACAATAGAGGGAAGAAAATGAGAAGTTGCCAAGAGAAAGGAAATCTTGAAGCTGACAGATGAGACTCTTTTGTCCCCTTCAGGTGATTTCATGCAAACGCCAGGCTAGGGAAGGAAGGTACCAGGGGCAGGAAGAGAGTGTCCCAAGGGCCCTTGATCACCTCCTCTGCTATAGGACCCCGGAAGCATGCCACTGGATCATTGGACTTTTTTGAAGGAACGTTAGTGGGTTTAATTTTGTATCAGTGAGAGCTAGCACACACAATATAGATTTAAGCTCCGGTATTGAGAGAGATCCCAAGAAAAGGATCTATACGCGTGTGCTGCCGTGGCCTCCTGAGGAGAGTGACCCTTAGGTGTCTTTATCAGGGTGTGTGACGGGATGGCTGAGTTTCAGTGTCTGAAGGCTGAGATTTATAACAAGATTAACAATGAAATAAAGTTTTAGAATTATGTACAGGAATATGAGCTGGTCTGCTTATTTCCTTTAGCTCGAATTGTAAGGTAGTTTTATTCCATCGATTGTTTCGGTTTGGGGATGAGAGCAGTGAAAACATGGTGAAAACCAAGGTTTTAAGCAGCCTGGCCTTGTGTACGCAGAGTTTGTTGCTTTTCACATTTTTGATTGACATTAAAAAAAACCCTTTGCTATATCTTTAGGAAAACTAGAATTATCTCTGTATATAATTCTGTCTTTATCAGCTTTATTTAGTTATTGATTTATTGATTGATTGATTTGAGACAGGATTTCTCTGTGTAACAGTCCTAGCTGTCTTGGAACTAGCTCTTGTAGACCAGGTTGGCTTTGAACTCACAGAGACTCACCTGCCTCTGCCCCCAGTGCTGGGTTTAAAGGTGTGTGCCATCACCTCCTGGCTATGATTTAAGCTTTTTTGCTTGTTTAGTTTGTGTTTGACTTTTAGCCAATGGGAAACAGAATTATATTTCTAGGGGTGGAGCTTCTTTTTCTTCTTATGTCCTCTCTTAATTTATCTTCCCTTTCAATACTGTCTCCAATCATATCCAATTTTACTTATTACTCAGTTAGATTTTTTTTTTTTCCGAGACAGGGTTTTTCTGTAGCTTTGCATCCTGTCCTGGAACTAGCTTTTGTAGACCAGGCTGGTCTTGAACTCACAGAGATCCGCCTGTCTCTCTCAGTTAGATTTTAGAACAGTGCTTCTCCAAGTATGGTCTTGGAGCAATAGCATCGTAGGGATCATGCTGAGAGGGATCTGGAACTAGCTCATGAGTAGCAGGTACTACGGAAAAACCATCCTTTCTAAAGGTTCAGACAGCTCTGAGTTCCGACTTTCATGTACTTCCAACGCATCAGTCAGACCCCTAGCGGGAAGACCTGAAAGATGGACAAAGCCTTAAGCTTCCAGCCCAGTCCTCCAGCCCCATGCGTCAATTCGCTTCAGGTGTTTGTGGGTCCTTCTCACCGAGGCTCTGGGCCCTGCATGGGGTTTGTTGGGAGGTGCAGGCTTCCAGCTCTGCTTGGCCATTGGCTCGTTGGCTGAACAGGACCAGTTTAGAAGATGTAGTTAGCCCTTTGCTGTCGTGGAGATGTTTAGCAGGCAGTGACTTGTTAACTAGGGGGTTTATTCTTTGGACACATGCTGAGACAGTCTCTGTGGCTTGGACTGGTCTCCCTGGCCTCTGGCTGGCTGAGATCCCGTGGGTAGGATGGAAGTGCAAAGATTTGGATTGGCCCATCCCTGGCCTATTGAGAACTCTCTAACCACCGGGGGAAGGCTAGGATAGTAAATGAGGCATTCAGTAACCATGTGACCACAATAACGCTGCCTGCTATTGGCTCAGCCTCCTGCCTCTACGAGAATGACTAGCTGCCCACCTTCCCACGCAGCTGCCATCCCTTAAGCGTCCTCCATTCCCCAGCTCTTACCCTGTAGCCAAGTGTATTCATCAGATTTTGGGTGTGATTCTTGTGCGTTCGATACAGAAATAGCCCATTCTTTGAGTAACTTAGAAAAAGAAAGAAGTCCAAGCATTTTTCCACCGTGAGTTTTCTCAGAATGCCCTTCTTTGGTCGGTCAGCTGATTATTATTCTCCGAGGACACTAATAACCCAGAAGCAGTGTCTGCAGAGCCCACATTAAGGCAGCTTGCGTGGCAAACCTGCTCTTCCGGTGATGAGTGCAGCCTGCTGGAAAAACAAGCTGGGTCTTGCTAGGGGCTGCCGCCACCTGGATGTTTGGGAAGGGTGTGAGGTGTGGGGCCAGCCGTGGCAGCTGGCGCGTAGAGCTGGGTGCACAGGTGACAGTCACAGGTCACAGGTGGCCTTCTGCAGCTTTTGTTGAGTGTGGGAGAAAAATTCCAGAGGGCAGAAAGAGCTTTATTGGACAGACACGCTTGCTGTGTCTCTCCTGGCTTGAATCACTTCTTCACGACGATATGGGTGAAGGTAGTGATTATTAGGATCACATCATGGTGGTAGGCGACGGGAATCAGGGACCCGTTTGTATATTTTAATTTCTTTCTCTGAATTTCAAGATCTTCTTTATCTTGTCTTCCTAGTAGTGACTGGGTATGTAGGGGGCATGAGGTAGATGCTCAGGCTCTTTATTACAACTACCTGTTCCCATGTAGACTGTGTGTGGGGGTGGGGTGGGGTGGGGGGTGTATATGCACCCGTGTATATATCTGTGTGGAAGCCACAGGCCAAATGTGTGTCATCTCAAGCAAAACATGTAACACTTTTGTGTGTGTGTGTTCACGTTCTCAGGTGTGTGGGCACAGGCATGTATGAGAGTGTATGTGGAAGCCAGAGATTGATGTCAGATGTCTCAGTTGCTCTCCACATTATATACTTAAGCAGGGTGTCCCACAAAACCTGGAGCTTCCTGATTCCGGCCAGCTTGTCCCTCAGGTCTCCTGTTTCCAGCTTGTGAGCTCTGGGGTTACAGACAGGTCACATCGCCTGCGATTTGTTTCTCTTACGTGAGTGCTGGCAATCCAAACTCAGGTCTTCACACTTGCTTGGCGAGTTTGAAGAGCCATCTCTTCAATACCCACCTTGTTTTGTTTGAGGTCATGTCTCTCCCTGGAACCTAGGACTCACCACTAAGCCCCAGAGATGTTGTCTCTGCCTCCCCAGCACTGTGATTACAAGCATGATGTTTTACTCAGTAGTATTTTGTAGGGCCTGAGGACTGAGCTCTGGTCTTTAGGATTGCTCGGTAAACCTACCTGTTTACCCCATCGCCAATCTAAACCGCCTGAAAACAGAAAAACAGCACCAGTGACAGCTGGGAGTGCAGCCAGGCAATCAGACTTCATTTAATGTGGATTAGGACACGGTTTCATAGTTTTTTTTTTTAAATTTGATTTTAGGGCTGGAGAGCTGGCTCAGTGGCTAAGAGCACTGGCTGCTTTTTCAGAGGAGCTGGGTTCGATTCCCAGCGCCAAGGGATCCGACCCTCTCTTCTGGTTTCCATGGGCACCAGTCATACGCATGGCGCACAGACATGCATATGGACAAAACTTCCCCACACATAGTAAAATAATACAAAAAAACAATAAAAATGTATTTTCAATATTAATTATTAACATTATCTTGTGTATGAAGTATATATGATGTGTGCATATGAGTATGTATGATGTGTGTGTGTGAGCGTGGGTACATGCCTGTTATGTGAATGTATGGAAGAGAACACCTTTTGGAGTGCCTTCTTTCTTTCTTCCATGGGTTCTGGGGTCAAATTCAGGCCATCAGGCTTGCTTGGCAAGTGCTTATACTGAATGAACCAGTTTTTAAGAGCCCTGCCCCCCGGCCCCCAGAACTTCAGCTAATTTGGCTTGCTGGATAAAGATAGAATTCAGAAAAGAATTCAGGGGGATTCGTGTGAGCAAACAGCCTCCTGGATGTATACTTTTTAGTGCTCACTGTGTTGGCTGACCCAATAGACAACCCAGGACAGATGCTTTCCTTCCTCCCCACTAGAGTCAGACTGTGGTGTGGCGTGCATCACAGCCCAGAATGACTGGGACAAGCCAAACCTGTCTTCTGCTCTCAGTGAGACCCTAAGAAACACCCTCTGTCAAGGCCTTAACCAGGGCTCTAGAAAGTTTAGCTTGGCTTGAGCAAGACTGTGTTAATGAGATTCTAATGATGCCATCAATCCTGCGGTGCGTCCACCCAGCTCAGTCTCAACCACAGCTTTTGAAACTGGCTCATAGATATGGCATTCAGTGGTGGAGACCCATCAAATGACTGACAGATGGAAATCATCCATACCCATCACCTTGCTACTCAAAATGTGGGTCCTAGGTCATCCCTCTCAGCATCATCTGGGGCTCTGTTAGAAATGCAGAATCTCGTGCCCCACCCGGAGCTAATAGGTCACAATCTGCATTGTAAGAAGCTCTCCGGGTTATAGGTATGTGCATTAGGACTTGAGAAGCACCTGGTTCCCAGGGCTGGTGGCTGGGCGGTGACTTGAAACCAGTGCTCTTAAGTTGCTGGAGACGATGGATGGACATCTTTGTGATAGGACTCCGAGTAAGAGACTCCTGCCCAATGGCTGTTGAAAATGTCTGGTGCAGCCGTGGTCTGCCACGATTGCTTCCTTCTCTTCGTCTTTCTTGGTCCTTGGTGTTCTCTAAGGGTGTGGCACAGAGGATGCACAAACTAGGAGTGTTGTGTGGTCTAACCTGGTAGACCTCTGGCTTTAACATTTGCCAGCTTTCAGGGAGTAAAACATCTTGTGCAAGTTGATACAATTTTAGGGGCAGTTGCAAGAGAAGGAACCCTGTCTGTAGACAGAGCACTGAATGAATGCTTCAAGTTTTGGGTAATGGAAAGGCCAGACAATCCTGTGGTTCTCTGGTCCTGATTGTCTGACTCACACCTACTGTGCTGGCACCGTGGAAATGAGGTCGGGTCTAATGGTCCCTGGAAAAACGTGAGTTTTGCCTTCAAAACTGAAACCTCAGGTTTCTCTCTCCTGGTTTCACAGCTTTGACAAAAACACTCAGCACATGTCCATCACACTGTAACATGCGTGTTTAGATTTTTCATAACTCTTTGGCAGCCATTTTTAACTCTTGTGGCTTAAAGCAGAAACACATTGGGTACAAATTCTGGAGCCATCATTTTATGACTATATGGTCACAGGCAAGTCAATGCCTCACTTGCGCCTCAGCTTCACAGTTTGCAAAATGCAGACAATGAAATCTTGCATGGCTACAGCCAAGTGAAATAAAGCCATGGATAAAGGACTCACAGGTTTTTTAAGGGTTGTCTATGCACGTGTGTGTGTGTACATGTATGTGCAAGTGCACACACCCACATTCATCTGTGTTTGGGCACATGTGTGCATGTATGTGTGCTCACATGTTTATGTATGTACATGTGTGTAGATGCCAGGAGACAACAGTGTGTTTGATCCTCTGGACACCATTCATATCCTTTGAGACAGGGCCTCTCACTGGTCTAGAGATCACTAATGAGGCTTAGGTTAGCTAGACATGGAGGCCCTGGGATCCCACTGTTTCTTCTTCCCTGGTGTGGTGACTAAAGCAGGTACCACTACACTTGGCATTTTTATATGGGCTCTGAACTCAGGCCCTGTGCTTGCTTGGCAAGTGCTTCACCAAGTGAGTCATCCTCCTAGTTTGTACATAGTTATTTAAAAACATTTTTCTGGTATGAATATTTTCATGTCACATGCATGAGTGCTATGTTGTGTACATGCGTCTTGAAATCAGCATAGACATGTAATCTCCATTAAATGACTCATAATTCCATTAGAGAAATTCTCATTTAAAGTTCTGAGACAGACTGTGGGGGAGCACTGGGCTGATTAGACAGACAGACACACAGACACATGCACAGAATGATCTAAGCATAGTTAGCCAGCTTCTTACATCACATCAGGGGCGTGCTCTTTTCCTCTCTGCGGGATCTCACTGAAAGTCCTGGAAACGTTTTCATTCTCCGTAGGAAGATGTGGCAGGTAGTGGCTATGAGAGCGTTCATGAGATGGGATGAGTCACAGCCAGGGAGGAACTCAGATGCGTCAAGTCAGGAAACCAGCACGGTCAGGAAACATAAGCACTCCAGGGCATATGTTCACACCAGAAATCTTAAAAGCGTTTACTGATTAAAGACCATAAGAGTCTAGCCTTTGAAGCACGCCATTGGGAAAAGTCATGCCTAGGATGAAGGCGGTTTTTAATCCCAAGGTTTTAACAAGGTCTTAACATTGTAAGTGGGAGCCATTGATGGTCACGATCACCTTAGCCCTGGATGGTATTACCTTCCAGGTGAAGGAGGAGGGCCTTGGCGGCCTGTGTTGAAATGGGTCACCCTTACAGCGAAACTCCATCTGGGTGACACCGTGAGCATGAATATTTATAGGGAAATTGTTAATGTACATGGAATGAGGAAAGTAAACACAGCCAAAAGGCATTGAAACTCAAAGATAAGAATCCACTTGGACATCCCAGCAGGCTCCGTGAGGAGCAGGGGTTCTGTCTCCTGCTCAGAGTCTACACTGCTGTCCTCTCATACCACAGGCAGTGAGGGCATCTGGGAACACACAGAGGAAGTGTCTTTATTTTCTGCAGTCTTTGAGGAAGGCCGATCTTAGCTTCTCTTGGACGCTTCATCTGTGGCTATTAAACCAGACTTTTGGAAAGGTCCGTCCAAGAGTTCAAACAACTAAAGGTATCCATCCTCAGTCTGAATGGGATGCAAATGGCCTTTTAGCCTTCAATTAGCTATTGTCATGGGGCCAATGATACTTTTGTATTTAAAATACTCTACTTTGCCCATCCGCTTTGTTATTGCTATAGAAGAAACAACTTAAACTTTCCTGGCTTGAACCAACTGTTTTCTGAGCTCTCAATCTAATTTTGTACTGGGACTGTCTTGCTGGTCCCTGCACCATGATGTCTGGGACCTCAGCTGATTGGTTGAGATCTAGCTGGAATAAGGGGTACCCTCCTGTCTTGGGAGCTCCCCATGGCTTTTGGCTGTTTCCTAAGAGGCCTCTCTTGAGGCTAGACTTTAGGTTCCTAATCTCTTAAACAGAAAGTTTTTTTTTTTTTTTAATACCTGGTTAGATGTTTCCCCTTGAGTTTCTGGTTTGCATAGGCTATATTTTACTTAGTTGTGAAAACAAACAAACAAAAAAATCAAACAAACAAACACGAACAGAAATGAAAAGGCTGAGGCAACAGCCATGTTTTCTCACAGAAACTTTTCGCAAGTTCTGCCTACCACCTCGGCCAAATACTTGATCACGTAGGCGGGAGCGCGTTTGCAGAGTTTGGGAAAACACTTTCTGAAATTGGGTGCCATCTCTCTTGCGTGTTTTTCTGCAGCGGTGGCTTCTGGAAGTTCTTCTCCTGAAATTTGTCAATGGAACTCGAACCACAAGCATTTATTTATTTATTATTTTATTTTTAAATTATTTTTATTGAGTTCTACATTTTTTTCTGTTGCCATTGCCTCCCCCCTTCCCCATTCAACCCCTCCCCCAAGGTCCCCATGCTCCCAATTTACTCAGGAGATCTTGTCTTTTTCTACTTCCCATGTAGATTAGATCTATGTATGTCTCTCTTAGTGTCCTCATTGTTGTCTAAGTACTCTGGGATTGTGGTTTGTAGGCTGGTTTTCTTTGTTTTATGTTTAAAAACCACTTATAAGTGAGTACATGTAATAATTGTCTTTCTAGGTCTGGGTTACCTCACTCAGAATGATGTTTTCTAGATCCACCCATTTTCCTGCAAAATTCAAGATGTCGTTATTTTTTTCTGCTGTGTAGTACTCTATTGTGTAAATGTACCACATTTTTCTTATCCTTCTTTGGTTGAAGGGCATTTAGGTTGTTTCCAGTTTCTGGCCATGACAAACAATGCTGCTGTCAACATAGTTGAGCACATGTCTTTGTGGCACGATTGAGCATCCTTTGGATATATACCCCAAAGTGGTATTACTGGGTCTGCATTTAAAGGGGACACAGGGGATGCATTTCTATCATTTGTTGCTAACATGTATGGAGTTTATTGAAAATTCACGACATGGGAACCGTGCTAGGTAAAACAAAAACTCAGTTTCCTGAAGTTGCTAAGACAGCTGGGTTGTGGCAATGTGAACAAGGTGCAGAGGCCGGAGTCCACTCATCCCAGATCTTGGTTTAGCTGGTGCAGACTGTTCCCCAAGCACTAGAATTTTCAAGTCTCCTCTAGAGAGCCTGAGGACAGCCACCCCTGAGAGGTCTCAGCAGAAAAGAGCTGTCTAGGGTTCTTGTATCTAACTCTGGCTTTCATAACCCTACTTCTTTCCCCTTTGACTTTAGGGCAGCTTCCTTCAGAATATGGTTGCTGCTTTCCTGCCCAATGAAGTTTTATGAAGTACTTTTTAAAGATTTAAAATGGAGTCTCACTATGTAGTCCAGCTGGCCTCACATTTGTGGTCCTCCTGCCTCAGCTTTCTACGTGATGGGATTATGGGCAGTGCCACCACACCCTGTTGACATTTTACGAAATTTAGTTGCCAGTTTTGTACATACTTACTGGTTTGAATAATATCAAATGAATCTATGTATTCAAACGTTTTACGATACTTTAGGTTAACACAAATATTAAATTCCAAAACAATCTTTCCCTCATCTCCGGATTGGGCAATGATTCGTTCACTTGGGTTGTGGTAGCAGTGTAATAATCACTATTTATTCCAGGTATTTCTGGAATGAAAACAGTGGAATTCATTTCCGCCTCCTTCATGTGGGTTGGGTGTGTGTTTGCCCAAACCAAATGTAAATAGAAACCTCTCTAGTTGACGGCTTACTTCAGTACTCAAGAATTAATCGATTTGTAATGGGTGTTTTGCAAGAGCTTTGGGCTGATTTAAATTCGGGATAAAGGTTAGTCTATGTGAGTTAGAACCCAAACGCAAGCAACCGTCTCTTTATTTAGAAGGTTTAGTTTTTTTCTACTTGCCTCTTAGTGAAAGGGAGGCAATCATTCACTGGTGCAGTTTGCTTGGAGCTGGGAAAACTGGGGGCTACTTTAACTGATAGCGTTAAAATTTTAGGTCACTATATGAAGATTATTTACAGTTTCCAAATCACCTATAAACTATGATTGTAACTTTAGTGATTATTTTCTGAGGTTGGTTTTTGTAGGTTTTATTCTGCCTCGGCACTCAGCATGTGCCTTTCTTCCAGGCATTCTTTTTTCTGTTGGTGCTGGGGATCGAACCCACAGCCTTGTGTGTGGGATGCGGGCACTCTAGCACCATGTTACACCCTCCACCTCTCTCAGGAACTTTTTGAGGAACATTCAGACTTCAACTTGAGAGAGAACGTGTACAGTGGTCCTTTGGCATTCGAAGAGGAGTAGATGGGGTGATTACGAAAATCCATGGAAGTTCAAGGTCGTCATACATAATGTCATAGCATTTTAATATAACCTATACATTACTTACGATGCTCATTGCAAAGGAAATTGTTATAACTATTGTTCAAGGACTTGTGACAAAGAAAAGTCTGTACATGCTCAATACAAATCCAATTAGTTTTCCAAATAATTTTGACATGGGAGTAGCAGAATCTATCGATGCCTGCCCCAGGTGTGGGAGGGGATGGATGAAAATTTTGTGAATTTTTTTTATGTTTTAAGGAAGAATGTTCAGAGTAGCAGAATGAGTGGGTGTTAAAATGGAAAAAATTATTTTTAGATCTGCTTGGAGATCTGTGCCCTGTTAACATAGATTCTTTGAGTAGAACGAAACCGTAAAAGATAAGCAATTGTCTCTAACGTGGATTCGTTCAAAATCCCATCTGCTGTGGAATTACCCTTCTGTACACTCTGTGAATATGTGTCCATATGATTGGTTTAATAAACAAGCTGACTGGCCAATAGCTGGACAGGATAAAGTTAGGCAGGAAAGTTGAACCGAGACTGATGGGACGAGGAAGGACAGAATCAGAGGAATTGCCAACCAGACACAAGACAAGTGCAATACACAAAATGGGACAGAGGTAGAAGACACGAGCCTTGGGGAGCACATAGGTCGATAGAAATGGGTTAAGTTGTAAGAGTTAGTTAGTAGCAAGCCTGAGCTGTTGGCTGAGCATTTAAATTTATGTTAAATCTCCGAGTCATTTTTTTTGGGGGGGGAAGCAATTGCTGGTTATTTGGGAGCAGACAGTCAGGCCAGGAAACTTCTGTCTACACACATCACTGTGGATTAATACAGAACACAGAGGTGTCATTTGAGAGACCTGTGTGTTTGCTGTCTTTCAGCCTCTCTGAAACAGTCAAATCAGAAAGACATACAAAACTTCTCACCTGGATTCATGGAATTTAATTGAATCAGTATTTTTTTTTATTCCTAGTGATATGGCTAGCCTATTTTCCTTATTCTGTTTGTTTTTCATCTAGATTGTTAGATTTTTTTTTTCATTCTTGGGGTATTAAATTTCAGAAACACTAATTTTTGCATTAAAGGGAAAAAATCAGGTTTAAGAGATTATCAGTTTAGAAATCATTAACTGTAATCCTTTGAAAGAGACTAGTAAGGGCTAGAGAGATGGCGCAGTGGCTAAGATCCCTGGCTGCTTTTCCAGGGAAACCGGGTCCATTCCCAGCACCCATATGGTGGCTCACACCTGTCTGTAACTCCCGCTCTGGGAGATCTGACACCCTCTTGTCTCCTCAGTCACTGTACGCAGCGATGCACAGATACATGCAGATTTAACATTAAAACATTTTAAAAAGAGAGTAGGAAAACTAATGAAAATGAGATGCTGCAAACGGGGCAGATGACAAAGGCACCCAACCGTGTCTACTTTCAGCTTAATGAGTTACTGCTGGAGGGACCACGAGACACAGACCTCTCTCCAGCAGTACCGGCCCAGCGAGCCTTTGGCTCAACACGCTCACCTCTCCGAGCATCAGGTTATCCGTTTGTAAAATGGATGACTTTGCCCATTTTGTGCTCGCCATCTCTTAAGTTGCTGATAGCTCAGCATTCCATGTTCCCACCTTGTGATGATGTCTAAAACAGAAAGGTGAACTTCTTCTAGCTCTTCCACGCCCCCCCCCCCCCAGCAGAGCCCTTCCAATCCAGACACAGAAGATTACTTACTTAATCTCCTAGAACCTGAGAATATTATGGCATCTTCTCAAGGGAACAGGGGTCATCATATCAGTAATTTAGCCACCAGTCATAGAGTCCCCAGAAATCTCTGGATCCTGACATTTGCAATTTGGGTCTTAATGTTCCTGTGTAATGACATTTAGCCCCTCAAACCTCATTTTCTTTCTTAATTTTAGCTTTAATTTCCACACTAAGTTCCTTTCTTACATGCATTTGGCTACCTCAGGAGAGCTTTCAGAGATTCCTTCCTCCACATCCCCACCCCCTTTTCTGTTAGCAGCGTTTAGAGGGCCTTAAGAACCACACCTCATCCTTGAGTTGCATAGCTTCAGGGTGACCATTTGGACAATTGCTCAGTTACTGGGGACATGTCTGACATTTGAAGATCCCTTTGGATCTTTCACGGAAGTGCTCCACAAGCATCTCAGTAGAAAAACACTGAGGTCCTGTCTTGTCTGGTGACGTAAGAAAAGACAGGATGCAACCTGTATGGAGGTTTATTAGTTACAAACCAGATGCACATTGATGGGCCCCTGCGAGAGCAGGAGAGTAGAGCCTTAATTTATAAACTTCTTCTTTAACTCAAAGATTCCAGCAATATGTTAAGAGCATTATGGGAAGTGAGGTGAGACCATTACGGAGAAAAGTTTCTGGAATCCGAAAACTCCAAGGATTCCCAGTGAGACTCACCCATTAGCGTCTAGGCAAGGATTTTCCACTGGGGAACAAGGCTTTTACAATGGCCAGAGACTTACTGGCCTCACACATGCTTTTGGATCTCATTCACTTGAGAAAGAACTATTCTTCCATTGATGCTTTCTTGAGTGATGGCCTTGATCATTGAAGTTGCAGATCCTGAGGGAAAGAGTGTACCAAAAAGTCACTGCCAGGCTCCCCCCACCCTGTGAACTGTGTTCATGTTCACTTCCAAGCCCCCGCAGGGTTCCTGTGTCTTGCAAAATGCTCACTCTGCTGCAGGGAGAAAGGATCTTAGCATGAAGGAAACCCCCACTTCCTCCAGAAAGCAAAGGCCTCTGAACATTGCCAGTTTCTGGAGATCTGGAGCCTGGTGCAGAAGCTGACCTCTGGTCAGCAGCTCTTGAGAAGCGTTTTCTACTCACGAGGACTCTGCGGCTCTTCACCACAGATAGTGAGTTTACAGAGCATTTCATGTCATGCAGGACATGTTGTTTTAAGTTCTAGAAGCATGGCATGGATGGGGAGAAGCCAGAACACTTCACTGTTTCAAAGACATCTTCTCTTATTTGAATAAGCGCTTTGCTGAAACATTAATAAACTGGTTCTAGGCCACAGGGAAGAATGGAAACTATTAATATAGGTATAAGGGGAAATGCAAAAATCAAATGAAAAATCAAGTCCCTTGCAAAGTACACAGTTGATCAAGTACTGGGCTACCCACCCCCGGGTATAGTTAAGGAGTTTTGAACCATCTGTCTAATTTTGCAGAAACAGGGTAGTTAGGCCAGCTGCTCTGGAATGGTTAGCTCAACTCAGATTCTCTGAATCTCTAATGCCTTAAATAATTTTATTAAAAACTGAATCAGAAAGTGATGCATAACCTACATGCCTGTGTCCCGAACTTATCTATTGTATATTCATGATAATCTGAGAAAACATGATTCCTGGGTCAAAAATGTGAGAACATTGAATTGGGCAAAGTAAAAACTTTGGTTGTTTTTCTCTTTCCTGTCCCCTTTCTTCCTCGCAGAAGTGTTTGCTCTGTCTCTAGGACACCGTGAGACAGCAGGTCTACCCAAGAGAAGAAAACGTGTGTGTCTCGTTTCCCACCTCATCTGGCTTCGCACCACATAGGTCGCTCTCTACTCAAATCTCACCGGTAGCCCTGCTTTTCCACAGAGTCAGGTTTGGGAACTGATGCGATGCTATTTCCTAGGGCTCTAAGGGACAGACTTCATCATTCAGGAGAGACAGAACGCTCTCAACCATCACTTGAATCTGTGTTCTCTTGCAAAGAGCTTGCATAGACAAGCTGAACCTCCCTTATTCAAAATCTCCAAGTCCCAAATGATCCAAATTCTCAAGCTTTTGGAGACATGATGCTATGAGGAGGACATTATACACTCCAAGACTTTACTTCATACAAAAGTTATTTCATATATTGTTATATATTATACATATAATATATGTTATAATGCGGTCTGTATATAGGCTACGTATGCATGAGATATAACTGAACTTCATGTTTAGTGTCGGGTTCCATCCTCAAGATATCTCATTGTGCACATTAAAATATATAGTAAAAAACCCCATTCAAACTCCTAATTCATTTATTCCTAAGTTCTTTGAATAAGAGCTACTCAGTTACAGCTCTACTGATAACATAACCAGGGTTCACTTTTTTTTCTGTGGCTTCTAACTTGTTAACTTAGTTGAAGATTTCTTTCTGGTCATCTGGGAGGAAAATAAAAATTGAGCTCAGGACATTTGGGAGCTGAGTAAGAATTCTGGCAAATGTAGGCAATGTTGGACAGTGAAACAGGGGCTCTTTTACCTTTTGTTCCTGACTCCGGTCCATCCATTGTCCTATGGAGGCAAGAGAGAAAGATGGAAAGTCACCTTAGCAATCATCAGCTCTTGACTCCTTTTCTTGCGTGTTACTTTTCAGCTCTTTAGGGAGGGTAGTTGAGCCTGGTACATGCAAGATTATGAGTTTGTGGAGGCTAGCTGGGTCCCTCAGAGGAGAGGACCACCCCCTAGACGTTCTGGAGTCAGGGAATTCTCCCAAGTTTTTCTATCTCTCTTTCTAGGGCCCTGCAGACTTTGCCTCATGGGTCTCAGTTTGGACCCATGAGATACTCAGACTGCTCATAGTTTCACCCAGCCACATTTTATTTATATACTTGGACAAAAAACTTCTGGCCCATTTGTCGGGCCATAGAGCACGTGCGGACCTCTTCATGGCTAGTATCCCCTTGGATGGTCGGAAGCATTAGTTTGAAAATCTTGACTGTCTTAGGAATGTTTCTCTGCTGTTATACTTGGACAAAAAACTTCTGGCCCATTTGTCGGGCCATAGAGCACGTGCGGACCTCTTCATGGCTAGTATCCCCTTGGATGGTCGGAAGCATTAGTTTGAAAATCTTGACTGTCTTAGGAATGTTTCTCTGCTGTTAGTTTAAAACATTTCCTCTGACTTTTGTGTTTTATTTCTGAGCTCAAATTGTATGACCTCTATTGGAGAAACACAGTAGTCAAATCTTTTTGCCCTTCTGCCGTCCCTGCTTGGAGTCAATACTTTATTAACTGATCTGAGTGCAGGGAGAACCAGCCTTTTAGCTCATATTTGATGAGAGACACAATTGAGGAATATTCCAGAAAACAATTAGCCTTTCTCTTTAGAGCCACTGTGGCCTAGACCCCGGGGAGAATGCGTTCCCATGTACAAGAGCATCATGTCCAGCATGTTCCATCCACAACCGCCTTACCCTTCAAGGTCTCCCTCCAGGAGCTGGCGGTAGGTGGCGATTTCCTTCTCTAGGTGAGTTTTGATGCCCAGCAACACTTTGTGTTCATTGTTCTGACGCTCCAGGTCTTGGCGTAGCTGCATCAGCTCCTCCTCATAGTGGGAGATGATCTGCTGCATGTCCTGGAGGCGGCAGGAATATCGAGTCTGCGTCTCTGTCAGCATGTTTTCCAAAGCAGATTTCTGAAAGAGGCAAGGAAGGGCCCATTCACTAGTCCACTGGGGACCTTGGCAACATGGGCTTGTTCAGTGTCGACTTTTCCCCACCACTCTGCTAGGTGTCTTGAGAAACAGGCTGACTTACAGAGTTGGGACTTTGAGTTGGTGCTGGCATGTCTGGTGCTATGTTTGGGCATAAAGCCATTGTGTGAGGGAGCTCATGACAATTCCACTGCCTTCTAGAACTGTTAGTTTACTCTACCCACTGGGGATCGAACACAGGCTCCCTGGCTCTGAACCATTCCTAATGTTTCTTTTTTATCTCTGGTTGGATGAAAAACTCCAGAAGGGAGAGACTGCATCCTCAGAGAGCAATTTGATACAGGGATGCTATGTGCAGTTGGACTAAAGATGAACAATGATCACTTTTTAGGATAAATATGCCCACAACCATTATCCCCCTATAACACCGAACATTCCTATCTACGTAAAAATGAGTTAGCTGCTGATCTTAAATTCATATGATAGCTGAGTGTCCAGTTGTTCGGTGAATCTAGTCTTGGTCTTCAGTGATAATTTCAGCACTGACAGGTGGCCATTTTTGAGGATGTTCTGAAACTTCAGAATGAAACCTCTCAGCTAGGGTTGAAATCAAGTTCTCATGTTGTTTGGATTTACCACCTGCATTTCTGTACCATATTACTTTAAACTGAAGGAGAAAAATCCCAATTGTATTACCTATTTACACTATATGCAGGGAATTGCCTGATAGATTACACACAACAAGCTCTGGGAGCAGCATTCGTGTACGGCATCTTAAACCAGGATGAAGATAGACATGGCTTAGCCTCAAGAACATATGCAGGATAGTGGGTGATATGTTATATGTATAATAAATAGAGCATTCCACTGGAGTCAGCAAGGGCTAAATTTGCCACTCATCACGCTAGTGCCGGAATGTCTGTCTATTGGGATTTGGGGAACACACCGGTTATAAGTGGAGTGAGAACTGGTAGACAGTATGAGGGGGGAGAGGTGTCCAGCATCCACCATCCCTGAAATCACAGTTTCACCACCAATAGCTCACTAGTTGTGTGCCCTTTGTCAACTTCATTCACTGTCTGGAGCTTGGGTTTCCTTATCTTTAGAACGAAAGGGCTAAGACCTACCCAGAAAGGTGAATATAATGTGATTAACAGCATTGGGCATAATGAGCCACTCACCACTCACTCAGAGTCTAGCTGTGTTTCCACACTCTGCACACATGGCTCATCACGAACAACTGGGATGGACAGTGGAGAATGAGAGAAGTCCAAGGAGACTGGGGACCTGGGGCTCAACTCACCCTGCTGTGCTGTGCCCGCAGGTCAATCTCTAGGGCCTGGAACGTTCGCCTCAGCTCATGGATGTCATTTTGGTTGCCCCGTACGGGTGCCAGGCTGGCCGCCTCCTGGGACGTGGTTGCTGACTGTGAACCAAGCATAAGCAAATGCGTTGGTGTGGTGACGTGTGGCCGTGGAAGGCTTGGGAGGTCAGGTCACTTTCCTTTACCTGCTCTCTAAACCAGGTGTCCAGCTCTTGGTGTTTCTTCTTTATTATTTGCTCATATTCCTGCCTCATGTCTTCCAGGACCTTAATGAGATCTTCCCCTGGAGTGGTGTCCACCTTCACGTTGACCTTGAAGTCACTTGGCAGATGATTCTCCTCCATTTCCTGTTTAATAACAGAGAATGACAGTGAAGTGGCCCATGGCCATCAGAAGGCTGGATGATTATGTTGATTGGCACTGGTACATTGTTCTATTTATATGGTTTCCACTCTCGCTTCATAGTTATTACGAATTGATTATTGGTGGGGCAGCTTCATAGTTATTACGAATTATTAACCATTGTGTGCGAATTCTCTAAAACTTTATAAAGACTAACATAACACATGTCCTATGGTTTGGGGACTAAGTGTCTCCCCTGCAAAGGGCCGTGTGCTGAGGGCTTGATTCTCAGCCAATAGCATTTTCTTGGTTGCTTTGGGAAGCTTCAGGAGGTGGAGCTTTGCTGGTGGGTCCCAGTGGGTGGGTTAATGGAGAGAGCTTATCCCTGGCCCCATCCTATCTGCTATTTCTTGTTAGCTATGAAGTGAAGAAAGTCTTTTGTCCTATACTCCTGTTGCGTGGGCCCAGTAGCCATGGATTGAGCCTCTGAAACTGAGCAAAACTCCGTTTCCCAGTCCTTAAGGTGTTCCTGTCAGAGTCATAGGAATGAGAAATAGCACACTCAGAAAACCTGGGAACTTGTATAGGGGCGTCCTCACCTCCTGAAGGACAGAGAGGAGCAAGATAGAGAAGGAGAGAGAGAGAGAGAGAGAGAGAGAGAGAGAGAGAGAGAGAGAGAGAGAGGAGAGAATAGAGGGAGAAGGGGGAGGGAAAAGAAGAGAGGAGGAGAGGGAGAAGGGGTTGGGGAAGAGAGAGAAAAAAGAAGAGAGAGAGAGGGAGGGAGGGGGAGGGAGGGAGAGAGCGCTCACCTGTGCAGGAACAAATACTCACAAGGACCCACCCCTTGCATTCTACTTCCTCCCTATGTATTCCACCTCCCAAAGTCCCATGAATGGGGACAGAGCATTCAAAGCCCAAACCGGCAGAGGACAATTCGTGTTCAAACTATAACAACACATAGTCAGATGGTTTCTTTGATTTAATACCTTGGTTGAGAATATTCCAGAAACAATTACATGTCTGAAGCAAATAGACTCCTTTATAGCAAATATTCTTTGCTAATGTGTCTATGTATTTAAGTGGCCAACATTTTCAGGTCTAGGCCAAAGCTTTGGGGAAGCGGTTAGTTCAGGAACCAAAAGTCAGACGTTAGAGAGATTTTTAAAATGCCGTGCCTTATGCTTCATGGAAACCAAGTGGCCACAGGAAAGGTGTGACTAGCGATCACTGTCTAGACAGCTATTCAGAAACCTAGCTCTGATATTTAGAAGCAACTGGGTTTGCCCAACACGTTTTTATGCCCTTTTGTTAGTCTCAGGGACTTAATATGAATGACAGGTATTTTTGCAGTTCAGTTACATGCTTCTGTAGCTGAGGATTCTTGAGTTTTGCATTTTAGCATCCTCTTTCTACCATTGTCCTTGCTTTCTGCACATGACCAATGAAGGAAGCTTGCTCTCACATTTACTCTCTATCTTTGCCTCTGCTTCTTTCAATGCATGTGTTCATACATGTGTGTAAATACATGTACCCAGTGCAAATGCATTTAGAGGCCAGAGGTTGCCCTCCACCTTATTTTTGGGTCTCTCAATGAACATAAAACTCTGCAATCTGGCAATACAGGATGACTAGTCAACTCCAGGCATCCCCCTGTCTCTGTTTTTTCTATGGCTGGGGTGACAGGCACATGCCCCCACACCAGGGTTTTTTTATGTGTGTGCTGGGGGGGGGGGTTTGAATTTACATCCTTAGCTTCCGTAGCAAGCACTGTACTGACTGAGCTTTCCTCCCAGTCCCACTTAATTATTATAGTTTTGCATCTTTAAGTGCATCCTGTGCACACATGTGTGCAAGCATGTCTGCATGTATATGTGCACATTCATGTTCATATGTATGGTACCTCAATGCTGATGCTATCAGTCTTCCTTCACTGTTAATGTTGGAGACCCCTCTGTATGCCTTGATTACGATTAATGAATAAAGAAACTGCCTTGGCCTGTTGATAGGGCAGAACTTAGGTAGGCGGGAAAACTGGACTGAATGCTGGGAGGAAGAAGGTGGAGTTGGAGAGATGCCATGGATCCCCCGGAGAGAGATGCTGGGAATTTTACCAGGTAAGTCACTGCCACTGGCAATACACAGATTAATAGAAATGGGTTAAATTAAGATGTAAGAATTAGCCAATAAGAAACTAGAGCTAATGGGCCAAGCAGTGATTTAATTAATACAGTTTCTGTGTGGTTATTTCGGGGCTAAGCTAGCCGGGCGGCCAGGTCGAACAAGTGGGCCTTCCCTGCAACACACTGTTATCCACTTTTTTATTTTATTGAGTCAGGGTCTCTTGCTGAACCCAGAGCTCATTCATTTGGTTAGTGTTAGTCAGCCAGGTTTTCCTGTGGATCCAATCTCTGGCCCCCCAGTTCCGGGATTACAGGAAGCACCACATCTGCCTAGGGGGCTTTGGGGATCCAAACCGTGATCCTTATGTTTAACTAGCAAACACTATCCCCACTGAGGCATCTTCCCAGTCCTGATTCTTAACAGTATTATACTAATGAGTCAGGGAAGCCAGTGTGTGATAACAAATTTCTACTATTATTACGTTGTTGCCAGTTCCTGTTCATTATCATGGTACTAGGTTACATCTGACATCTAAGAAGATAACCGTTGAAATTAGAAAGAACTCGATGTTTCTATGGTTCCGTATGAGGGACACTGGAACTGGCACTCAGGTGGTGGCCTCATCTGTTACTATGGGGTCACCCTGGAATGGTGAAGTTAGGGGCAGACCTGGTTCCCAGGAGCCCAGGGCATCCCACCTGCTCATGGCGCTTCTTCATGAGGATGAGTTCCTTTCTCATTCCCTCCACCTCCTGTTCCAGGTCTGTCGTGACAATGGTCAGATCATCCAAGGTCTTTCGGAGGCTCTCGACTTCAATTTCCAACTCCTTCTTAAAGGAGTGTTCACTTTCAAACCTTTGGTGAGAGAGGTGGGGTTAGAACACTCCTGCTGTTGGAAGGCCGTGGGCTTGGCCAGAGTCCACGTGGGTTGAGAAGGGGCTTTCTTACTTTCCAGGTGGAAGTAAGAGGCATGCAGGACATCATCAGCCATTGAAACGTTGAAACAGGACATATACAGGGGTATAGAACATTGTTCCATGCTGTGCTTGTCTGTGTTGGTGACTCGGTGCCTCCTTTTAAATGCAGTACAGAAGAGAACACGCACAGACCTGGATCTGCCACTTAGCTTTGTTACCCACCGGTATCTTGCATATTTGCTTCATCTAGATTTATTGCTGAAACTTTTTTTTTGGTGGTAGCTGGTAGTTCATTTATTTTTGGGATAAGGTCTTGCTAAGTAGCTCAGGATGCTGTTGAACTCAATATGTACCCCAAGTTGCTCTCAAATGCACCACCCTGCTGCCTCTACAAGAGCTTCCAAGAGCTGAGATTGCAAGCATGCACCAATATACATGGCTCATGGCTGAAAATGTTCAAAGCAAATTATGGACATTATGGCATTTGAACCCTAACTGCACCAGAGTGCATCTAATAAAAAAAGATATTTTTTTTCTGCATAAGTACAAACAAAATTACCATCCCTAAAATTAAAAGTTTTTTTAATAGAGTCTGATTCTTAATTCATATTCAGATCTTCACATGCTTTCATGCGCACTTTATATCTGGCTTATTTAAATTGCACAGGACTCTCGCTGTGCCCTTTTAAGTATAATCCAGTAAGATTTTGGCAGCCGGTTGCAGCAGGCCGAGCTTCCCTTTTGTGGAACTCTGTGAAGAAGGGACTTACTTGGTGTTGAAGTCATCCACTGCCATCCTGGCATTGTCAATGAGCACAACAATTTGAGCGTTGGTCATCTTACTTTCCACAATCTGTAAAATAGGTACGGTAAAAATTAGTCCAGAGGAACAGATCCACCCATGACAGCTGCGTGTCTAAGCTCCAGTTTTCTCTGCCAGAAGCTTGCAGCACAGACAATATCCTTTTCCTTCTTGAAACTTCTATTTATTTATTTAGCAGAATGGTAAGACTCAAGTGAAAAACACAGAAAGAATATGTCTGCTGTTGGTTTCTGTGTCTTTTTATTCATTCCTCTTTCTCCCCTTCTTTTCTTTATTGTTATTGCTATTACTATTATTATTTAACCCACTAAGCCCAATTAGTGCTATCCAATCCCTCCCCCAAAGAAAAATAACTCTCTCTCTTCAAGTAGTCTCTGACTGCCAGTAGCTCCTCAGCTAGGGGTGGGGCTCATGATCCCGTTTCACCTGTGCTGGAAGTTTTAACTGGCTTGGTCTCATGCAGGTCTCGTGAAGGTACCATGGCTGCTGTGAGTTCCTGTGTGCTGAAGCGGTGGTCATGCTTCTCAAATGCGGAGCGTTTCACATCTCTCCTCCCCATCCTCTGCCTTTCGCATTCTCTCTGCCCTCTTTCAGTGTTCCCCGTGCCTCGGGGAGCAGGGCAGACAGAAATAGATGCCCTGTCTCTATCTGGGCATCCGCAGTTGTTTGTTCTCAGCAATGCGGACAGTTAGGAGTCTCTGCTAGCTCTATCCATTGTGGCAAGAAGCTTCTCTTACGAGACTGAGAACAGCACAAGTTTATCTAGCTCTTTGACAGGCTGGGGTTGATGTGACCACTGGAGGAGTGAAGTGGGGTAAAAAGATAGAAACTTTCAGGCAGTGAGAAATTGACCCCGTTTCCTTACATCAAATGTGGGCCCTTTTTCCATTCATAATGTCCTGTAGAACCAATTGCTCAGACAAACAGCTCCAATGGGTGTATTTTTTTAAATGTAAATAAAACTTATGGACCGCGCCTCTTGGCAATGCCTTCCAGTTGTCTAGTGACGTGAACACGACTCAGTGTTTTGCTTACAATCTGAAAGTGTTAGAGTTTGGGCAATAAGATTTTTTGTTTCAAAAGAAAGTGATGTGTGTGTGTGTGTGTGTGTGTGTGTGTGTGTGTGTGTGGTGTGTTTGCATGCATGTGCCCATGCGTGGGCTTCAGAAGGACAGAGGAGGACCTCAAGTGTCCCGCTCTGTCACTACTTTCCTTATTCCTTTCAGCCAGGGTTTCTTACTAAACCTGGAGTTCGGGTGGTGACCAGCACCCTCAGCAATCCTCCTGTCCCCCACTTCTCCCGACTAGTCCTGGGGCTACAGGTATGCATAGTTATTACTGGCTTTTGACATGAAGGTTGAGGATCCAAACCCAGGTCTTCAGGCTTGCACAGCAGTTGCTCTCTCCCACTGAACCATCCCCCAGCTTCTGGATTTTTCTTTCTGATTGTGACTATAGGGTGAGCCTAGGCAGTTTGGATGCTCACCTTACTAGACCTGGATGGAGGTGGGAGGTCCTTGGACTTCTCACAGGTCAGGGAATCCTGATTGCTCTTTGAGCTGATGAGGGAGGGGGACTTGATCGGGGAATGGGGAGGGAAATGTGAGGCGGGGGCGGGGAGGAGGCAGAAATCCTAAATAATTAAATAAATAAATAAATAAATATTTCCTAAAGTACAAGTGTTAGCTTCGATGTGTGTGATTCTTACACTTGACATAGTCACCCTTCCTCCATGATTGCTAATCTGAAATATGCTTCAGATAGTCATCATATAAAACAGTCATTATTATTTTGCCCAATGTGATGAGATCCACATATGTAAACTTCAGGAAGATGTATGCATTTGTAATATATTTGTGATGAGATTGCCTCTATGGAAGCTATTAAAACAAGAACTGAGTGAATTCTCTACCATCGAATGGTGCTACTTAACAAGTTTCTACAGCATTAAAGCCTCTAGCTAAAACTGGTCGCTAGATAGTCCCTTAAGTTTTATTCACATTAAAAAAACAAACACCCATTGGAGCTGTTTGTCCGAGCAGTTGGTTATACAGGACATTATGATTGGAGAAAGGGCCCACATTTGATGTGGGGAAACAGGGTCAATTTCTCACTGTCTGAAAGTTTCTATCTTGTGTATGAAGCATTGTGACAGAGTAGAAACTGTAGCATTGCTTTGGCCTGACTTCCTTCCCCATCAGGCCACATCCTGCCCGTGTGCTTCAGTCCCATCATTACAATAAGGGGCTTGGATTAATTATAAACAGGAGATCCTTGCTTTAAGCTTTCTCAAAGCAGCTGGAGTCACAGAACCCTGTGGCATTCCCATTGTATTTGTACAGCTAATCCTTTTATTTAGAGAGAATTTTTCTTAAGGCAAAGCTCTTCCTTAACACAAAGGTGCCTTTTAAAACCCTGGTCCTATTTAAAGCTTCACCAAGGACTCGGAATTTGGTCCTGTGAATGCACAATGCAGCCTTCACAAGCCGGGGGGAATGCTGGGCTTGGTGCTCCGAGAGCAGGGCTGGGGTCCTGTCTTACGCATTAGCTGGCTGAGCCCATCAGAGACTCAGTTTCTGCATCCGTAAAATGGTGAAAACAGTAATAATGGCCACTCACCCATGCATTGTGAGGGTTTAGGAGATGGTAAATGAGATAATATTGCACACATACTTGTCATACTCCAGGGATTCTGGAAGGTTCATTGAATTTTGCCCTGAAAGTGAAAACTGCAGGTCCATCCTGGCTGATTGCCCACAGTGCTGCTTTATGGCATTTTCACCAGAATTCTCCCTTCTAGGCTTCTTATTCCTGGTATTATTTACTCATGCAAAGTAAAAGTAACTCCATCCCCAAAGCTCAGCACCCTGAGCACCTTCTTCCTCGTGCACCGAGTGACTGTGGTCATCCACACTACTGGGCTGGTTAGCAGCCCTACAACGCACACATCAAAACCAGACGAGTAAAAACTCACTTATTTGACTTTTTGACTTATTTGACTTTTCCAAGTTAAAGTGATCACTTCTCCTTTGAGAAGCCAACATCAAGTATGTAATTCCTCCCCAGCCAGCATTCTTGCGGTCCATGTGAGTAAGGCCTTGGAGTGTACGTGGCGTAAAGCACATGTAGGGTGGATGATGTAGCTCAGTTTGCAGCATGGGCTCAAAACCCAGCACTGCATAAATGAAACATTATGGCACATTCCTGAAATCCCAGCACAGGAGAGGTGAAGACAGGAGGATCAGGAGTTCAAGATCATCCTCAGATACATAGTGAGTTCAAGGCCAATCTGGGCTACATGGAAACCAATTTTCTCTCTCCTATCTATCTATCTATCTATCTATCTATCTATCTATCTATCTATCTATCTATCTATCATCTATCTATCTATCTATCTATCTATCTATCTATCTATCTATCTATCTATCTATCTATCTTTGTGTATTTATGTGCATGTGGCTGAGTGTATATATGTGTGCACACAGAAGCCTAAAGAGAACAGAGAGGCCATTGGATCCCCTGGAACTGGGGTTGCAGATGGTTGTGAGCCATCTTGTGAGGTCTGGGAACTAAACTTAGGTCCTCTGCAAGGACTGTAAATCCTCTTAACCATGGAGCCATCTCTCCAGCACCTACATCTCATATTTGAAACTTCTCACTGTTTGGGTTTACGATGCAGCCATTATTTCTGAGACTTCCTTCATTGTCATAAATGGATTGGGATGGATTGAGAAATAGTATATGAGGCATAGATTTTTAAACTGTATGTTGTAATAATTGTCTCGATTCTCCCCAAGGCCCTGAGTTCATTCTTTGAAAAAAATCTAGTTAGTGTGTTAGCATAGTATCATTGCCCCAAGGCATGTAATCTCCTACTCAGTACAGGCAAGTAGACAATTTGACCATGCTCCCAAATGTCACGTGCTGAGAATCACCAGGGAGTTCCTATGGCTGTGTCCAATTCTGTGTTTTGAAAGGTTTGGAATCACTTTTGAACTGCATTTCTCCCAGACTTTTGGAGTAGCACTTAACGTTACAAAATGAGGGGAAAATGTTGTATTTACTCAGAATATTTCAACAGGACCCAGGGAGAGCAAGCCCCAGAGGACTGAGGCACCTTTGAGGACCTCAGTTGCAAACAGGGGAAGTCAGGAATGACAGACAACCTCGACCTTCAAGAGTGACACCCTTCCAAAGCAGAGAAAGTGAAACATCCAAAGTACGGTCTAGAAAAACTTGAACCTTGACCGATTTGTCTTCAGAATCCAGAGTTCTGGCCTGGCAGAGAGTGGGCTGGCTGCCCATCCTCATAGCTGAATCCACTCATTTCCCCCTCTCATTTCTGTTCTAAGGGATTTAGAAAAGCAAGCCGAAAGGAAGTATCCAGTTTCAGTCTCTTGGTGTGGAAGCTGGGGATAAAAGTGTTTGCTCCGCAGAGATATATAAGAACTGAATGATACGTTCTGAACCACGGGTGGCATGAATAGTTCTGCCACCCTGCTGCCTCGTTCTGGAGAACAATACACACATTTCATCTTTGTACCAGGCTGGCGAGTTGGCACCATGCTGAAGTGGAGGCGGGATCATTTGAAAGAGACCCGAGTGAAAGTCCCACCTCTGCCTTTTGCTGGGGCCTTCGGGGGTTAGTTCACATTTTTTGAACTTGAATTTCCTAACAGCTGGTGTGAGAAGTAAGTCAGGTAATATAGATCAGTCCCACCGTTGCAGAAAGCCCTTGTTGTGTTTGACCCCCCCCCCCCCCGAAACCAGGTTAAAAGTGTAGATCTGGGCCTGGAGCACTTGTAACCAGCATGCTGGAGATCCCAGAGAGATGGACCCCCCCCGGGCTTGGCATACAGGAAGTGCCCACTATTGATTTCCTTCTCCTTCCTCCCTCTCCCTACTTGTCTCTGCTATTGGGATCCATGCTGTTGGGTCAGCTGTAGCCTGGTATTTCTTTGAGACCCACGCTCCTGGCTGACCATTGGCAAACATCATCTTTTCCCTCCGTTCTAAAGCCAAAGCAGCTTCGTTAAACGAAAAGCCCTGTGTGGATGTTGAGTCACCTTGTTTTCTTCACTAAGACAGCCGTGCACTCTGTAGTTAAGGCAATTACACACTCGGTTATTAGGCTGATTATTCAATAATTAGGGGTCATTACAAGGACAGATTTATGTTATCTTGATTGGTCCTTCCTACATTCAAGCAAAGATGGCTGAGTGTTGGGAAATAACATGGTATTCATATTGGAAGCCTGCGATGGCCTTTCCAGGGTAGGCTACCTCATGAGTTCACAGGGGTTTTCCTGGAACTCCTTCATACAAAGGGGAGGTGCGTAACTGTGAGATGCTTCCCTCTACTTGCCTCCAGACACCCCAGAAGGTGGGACCTTCGCTTTTTCGATGCCTGGTTGAGAAGCATGCTGTTTCTTGAAGCATATCTCCATAGTTAAACTGACTCTTATATTATCACTCCCCCCCACCCCCACAGCAATATGTCATTCTCAGAAGTGTGAGCAACTTTAACTTCTAGCAACTTCTAGAAAAATAGCCAAGGATGCCACAGTGGCATACCTGCTGGTGGAGTGTGACAGCTTTTTGGGCATGGTCTGCACCACAGTGTAACTCAGTCTTTTGTGGCTAGAGAGGCACACTGTCGCCAGGACGCTGAGGTGGAGTAGAACGGATGTCGTGAGAAAGTAAATTCTCCCCTGTGCCTTGTGTACCGAGGGTGCACCCTGCATACCAGCCCTTATCATCTCCCTGACGTTGCTGGATCTAAAGTGATACTGCACGGTGCCCAGCTGCCTGGCATTTCTAAGGCTTAGAGACTTTTTTTTTTAATGTTTTAAAGCATGCAGAAAACCAGGCAGTTTTGCTTTTTTTAAAAGACACTCGATAATAATTCTGAAATGTTTGCTGTCTTTACTTTCTATATTATTTATAGAGAGAAAACTAATTTTATAAACAAGTTTCCCCAAGTCCATGGTTAAGATATGACAGTAGGATTTACATGAGCAATACTTGAGACTTGAATTCTTTTGCTCTTTTCTCCTGGAACTGTCAGGTGAGCTGTTTTTTTTTTCCTCCCCCATCCTCCATGGTCAGCTTCAGAGTCTCTCAGTGTCTTACCTGCTCCTGAAGGTGGCTGATGTTTTCCTCATATTGGGAATAATCTTTTCTATTGCCAGGTTCTCTCTCCTGATGCCATTGTAGGATGCGACTTTCCAGCTTTGAATTGGCCTCCTCCAGAGCCCGTACCTTCTCCAGGTAGGTGGCCAGGCGATTGTTGAGGTTTTGCATGGTGGCCTTGCCATTTCCACCTAGTAGGGGACCGCCTCGTTCAGAGCCCCATGATCCTCCAGGAGGCAGGCAGCCTGGTGTAGTGAAGGAAAGGGAGATGCGGACACCCCCTGCGCCTCCATGGACGCTAGGGGTCCTGTGGAAGCTCCCAGACTGACTCCAGCTGCTTCCAAAGCCGTGGACAGAGGCCGAGTAGGTCTGGCTAAAGCCCTGGCTGGAGTTCATGGTTCCATCTGTGTATGGAGCAGGGCTGGACTCTCTGACACCACAGGACTGAGCTGCTCCAGACTGCCTGGGATGGTTTTATGCCCTTTGCTGTGGGAGTTTCCTCCTCTGACAACTGTACCGACAAGATCCTATCATTGTGCAATGTGTGTTTCCTCTTGGTCAATCCCGAGGTGCCCCTGGGCCAACACACTTTGCTGTTGTTGTTTAGAACCACATGAATATGCCGGCTCCCTCCTCCCTCCCAGTGGTAACCCGGAGGCGTGGCCCACGACATCGGGTGGGTAGCCTGCCATCTCAGGTGTCTTTCTAATCTTGCAGTGGAATTTTTCCAATGTACACTCACCCAAAAAAGGTCAGATTAAAGTCCACAGTTAAGACTATCTTGTGTAGTACAGATTTTCTTTTTAAAAACTAAACATTAATCAAGTATGCATGCGTGAGCGCGTGCGTGCGGTCTCTCTCTGTCTCTCTCTGTCTCTGTCTCTGTCTCTGTCTCTGTCTCTGTCTCTGTCTCTCTCTCCAGATAAACTCTCTACAGCCAGAGTAAGAAAGACGTATAAGGAAAGGTAGAGCCAGAACAAACCAGAATCTCAGGTCCTAGAAGAAACTGCTCCTGTGCAGGAGGAAATAGAGAGAGCACAGAATATCTGATTCCTTTGTGGCTCTTGCTGTTTGATGGAAAGTAATTTCAAAGGAATCGCTCTTCAGAACAAACCCTCAATTACAGTCGTAATTAATTAATGAATGACTGGCCTTCCGCTTCCAGGATGCCTTTCATCCCAGCACACCTCAAACAAAACCAAACAACCCAGCCTGTCCCTAGAATGTCCCTGGGCTCCAAGGAGAAATACAGCTTTGCTATGCTAATTGCTCAGCAGTTCTCTCTCTCTCTCTCTCTCTCTCTCTCTCTCTCTCTCTCTCTCTCTCTCTCTTTCCTTAAGTCTGCAGACCATTGGCTTGTATGTGACCTACAGCACAAACTGTGGAAACAGGAAGCCTGCCATGATTGTTTGATGAGATGGATGAATCTTTCTGCCAAGGTAAAGGTTGGGAATGAAAAGGATATAGTTTGGGGCACAGGCTGTGTGCTGCCCTTATTGGTGACCTGATTTAAAGAAGACTGAGAAACAAAATGTCAGGGTCTATGGAGATGGTTCAGTGGGTTAAGGGCCCTTTCTGTGCCAGCATGAGGACAAGAGTTCAAATCCCCAGAACCTACGTGAAAAGCCAGGTGGGATATTGCTGTTGTAACCTCGCCATTGTTGGAGTGGGAAGAGAGACAAAAAGATTTCTGGGGCTTGGTGGCCAACAGTCCATCTTTAGGTTCAGCAGAGACTGTCTCAGTGGAATAAGGTGGAGTGACAGAGTAAGACACCCAGTGTCCTTCACTGTATTTTGGTGTGTTCAATCTCCCACCACACAGACAATCATGCACCATATGCCACACATACACATAAAACAATAAATGAAGAAGAGACTTTGGCGTTACTATGCAATGCTACTAATTGCACAGATAAGGGGAAATGAGCCCAAAGGGGACCTGGGGAGGATGAACTTGGCGTTAGTGAAGCTACAGCAGGATTCTCCCTGCCACAGAGGGCTGTTGTCAGGCATGAAGAGGTCCTGTACAGGTCTTTTCCCATAATGGTAGTGGGCCTGCTCAGCCTCACAGACCTTGTTAATCCTATTGTTAGGAATTTTTCCTAACACGAGCTCTCTACAGACGCAAAATCCCAATCAATCCAAATCAAAACAGCATGGTACTGGCATAAAAACAGAGAATTTGACCAATGGAATAGAATAGAAGACCTGGATATTAACCCACAAAGCTATGAACATCTGATTTTTGACAAAGGAGCTAAAAGTATACAATGGAAGAAAGAAAGCATCTTCAACAAATGGTGCTGGCATAACTGGATGTCAACCTGTAGAAGAATGAAAATAGACCCATATCTATCACCATGCACAAAACTCAAGTCCAAATGGATTAAAGATCTCAACATCAATCTGAAGACACTGAACCTGAAAGAAGAGAAAGTGGGAAATAGTCTACAACATATGGGCACAGGAGACCACTTTCTACATATAACCCCTGTAGCACAGACAATAAGGGCAACATTGAATAAATGGGACCTCCTAAAACTGAGAAGCTTCTGTAAAGCAAAGGACACTGTCATTTAGACAAAAAACAAACCAAATTAAAAAATATCCAGGTTTAATGGGATTCCTGCGTTATCGGGTGGCCCCAAGGAGGAGCCGAGAGGCCTTGAAGGCGACCACCAGGAGGAAGGAAAAGAGACCACGTGTTCATCTTTTGGGAGTTCACTTAAATACCCTGGCATGCTGGGATTTGGAGTCCAGACCAATACAACTCCCAGGCCTGGGGGCTGGGGGCTATGCTCCCAACTTAACATTTATAACAGCAATTGATTGTTTCCAGGGAAAGGTTATAATTTGTTATCATTGTGTGTGTGTGTGTGTGTGTGTGTGTGTGTGTGTGTAGGGGGTGTGGGTACTGAGTATGGAACCCAGGACCAGACAAATGCTTTACTACTGACCTCAATGCCCAGGTATAACATACTTTGTAGACAAAGGATCAGGTGTTTGTAAAGGTGAGTGACTCAGAGTTATATGCAGGTACAGTGTAATTGAGTGCATGGCTTTGGCTTTTCCTCGGAAAGGTGGGTTCAGGGGTTATTTCCTTCCTTCATCATTTTCTGAATTCTCTGGAATGAATTTGATGCTCTGCTGGGAGGGAATGACCTCCTCTAGATCCAAGGTCTTCCAGGAGAATGGGCCACTCGGTATCTCTTCTCTTCTGCGGATGTTGGAAGCACCCACAGGATCCAGCTGTTTCCTGTGTTTAGTGAAGTTCATTCTTAACTCTTTCCGAACTTGAAGCAGGGTCTCATGTAGCTAAAGCTGACCTTAAATTTTCTATGTAGCTGAGGAGAATCTTGAACTTGTACTTCCGAGTCTCCCGTTTCCACCTCTTGAGTGCTGCTGTTATAGTCATGGGCCCTGCTACTCTTTTTATATGGATGGTACTGGGAATCACTCTCAGAGCTTCTTAGACAGTAGACAAACACTGCGCCAGCCACGCCAGTCCCAGCCCTCTCACTGCTGACTTCACTGCCTAACACACTGGCTACATGTCTCCGAGACTGCAGTCTTCTGGAAAGCAGGGTTAGGTCCTCCACCTTCTAAGTACCACAGCCTGGTTGGAGCACTGAAACACTGAAGGGTTTCGTAAATGGTGCCTTTTCATAAGTTCAGTCCTGAGGTTTTCTAGAGTAAGAATTTTAGCTCATCTCAGGCCCTCCCATACCGTTATCTCCCATCCCTTTGGTGTTAAGCCACAGAACCTGAGTACCTGAGTTTCAATTATAAATAAAACCATTGAAACACATCAGCTCTGCTCCTTCTGCCCTGCATCAAAAACCGAGCCAAGAATGTTCAACGCATTTTCCTTATTTGACCATAGAAATACTGGAAAGCTGCAATTGTGACTAAAGAAAGCTCGATGGTTTCTAGAAGGAGATCTTGGGACCACGTAGGTCTCCAATGAGAAGAAAGAACCAAGGCAATGCTTTTGTTTCCAACGTCCCCTTCAAAACACACACTGGAATTTGATCTGTACTGTGAAGTAGGGGGAGGCAGGACCAGGCAAGCCATCTCAGAGATGGTTAGATAGTGACCACTCTGCCTTCATGGATGGATTAATCTCTACATATTAATGGGTTGGTTGGTTAGCAGGTTCTCTTAAGAGTGAATTTGTTGTAAAATGCAGTCTGCCTCTGCTGTCTCTGTCTCTGGCTCCCCTCATCACATGATAACCTATTCTGCATCAGGACTCTGCAGGCAAAGAGACCCTCACCAAATGTGGACTCCCAGCCTTGAACTTCACGGCCTTGAGAATTGTAAGAAATGACCCTCTCAGCGATTCTGTTATACCAATAGAAAAAAGACTAAGAGAGATACAGAGAAACAATTAAAATAGAGGAAGTGGTTTTGTTTGAACTTGAAAGGTCCCTGGAAGGCTCAAGGTCTGACTATTCCCAACTGGGGGTGCTGCTCTGGATGGCTGGGAGACCGTCAGGAGGAGGGGAAAAGCTGGTGAAAGGCCATTGCTGTGAGAAAGCATTTGAGAGGTAACCTCGCCCCCAGTTTGGCCGCGCCTTCTCCACTTCTTGATCTACCACGGAGTCTGTGCCATAAGCTCCCAACACGATGAACCCTATTACACCTTTCTCACCTTGATGGACTGGACTGTCTGATACCATGAGCCAAAGGAGATCTTTCTTTCCACATGTCGGTTTTGCGACGTACTCGGTCGTGAACTCCAGAGATTGTGTGCTCTGGTGGACACAGAAAGTTCTTGATCACTGGCTTTGACTCAGGTTTGTGGTTACGTATGGGTTCTGTTGAGGTGGAGCCAGCCTCAGGAAGGAGAAAAAAAAAGAGAACAACCCTGCCTCCAGTGAGTACAAGGTCCAGGCTGCACCCCGAAATTCTTTCACAAGAATCTGCGTGGAATTGATCCCATCCTCAATAGTTCCAGGCGTGTCTGAGAAGTCATGACTTACTAACCCATATATCTGGCTCCTGTCTCATTTTACATCAGTATGTGTGGGTTTTGATTTATAAGAATTAACCTTGAACAAAAAAATTTTTTTTTGTATTGCGTAGCCAGAACAGGGTGGGGAAACATGATGGTGTAATATGGAAGGCCTGAGGAGAGGCAGGCAGTCTTTTGTCATTTACCATGCAGCAAATTCCCTTATAACTTCCACAGAGAACCTATTGGGTTTGAAAAGAAACGATGGCTTTAATGTTGGGTGTGTAAAAATGCTGTGTGCCCATTACAAAAATTCAGTTAGTATATGAAAGTACAAGACAGAAGATTAGAAACACTCTAATTTCACTACACAGAGGCAACCCTTGGTAAATCCTGACCAACCCCTTCCAGACACCCTCTAGCTGCGTCATTTGGAAGACATGGATGACTAGAATAATTTTGGGAAAATGACATATAATAATCCAGAATGAACTTCTTCCTGCCTTTCCAGAAGATGTCCAGTATTTTTGTCATTTTGTTCAGGGGACAAACCTGCACCTGCACTATGACTTCAAGGTCTTCTGTGTAGTTCTAGTTGTTCGTGACTTTACCACCTCGGCGTGACTTTGTTTTGTCTTTCTGATGGACTAAGACACCGTCATGTAAAGGCACAGAGTATTTTGTTGGGTGGTGAGGGAATGGAGAGGTTGCATGTGGGCATCTCAGAAGCCAGTAGGGAGCTGACCAGGAGCACAGCTTGTCTGTGCCTCTTAGAGACAATCATTCCATCAACGAAGCATTTCAGGACACTCTTCTCCTTATAGTGGCAGAATGGCCACAATAATCATCAAACATATTTTTTTTTACTGTGTGTGATATTTCAGGACAAATGGCAATAGAACTCCAGACAAAATTCCTATGCCATTATCCTATGATTGAAAGGGCTACATTTGAAAAAAAAAAAGGTACAGGTAAGCATAGTAACCGTGGTGATGGTGATAACAGACTAGACATTGCGATTCTTAAACTAGGGCCAAGTGAAACTGATCCCCATCGACTTTTGTTTGTCTAGTAGAGGGAGACAATAGGAGCAGTGAAGCATTCAGGATGCTATGTCAGACTTGGGAGGACAGCATTGGCTCAGAGTTGCTTCCGAATTGTTTCGGTGCATAGTGGTGAGTGGACGAGAACAGACAAAACAAAAGAAAAAAAATCCCCAACAGTGCATGAGCAAAAGGGTTTTAAGAGCACAGAAGGAAGTTTTATAAAGCGGTAAGAACTGTCAGTGCTGGGAACTAGCCTTACTTTGATTTTTATGTATGTATGCATGTACATATGCATGTTTGCATGTGTGTGCATATGAAGACCAGAGGTTGACATTAGATGACTTTTATGACCACTTTCCCTCTTATATATTGAGGCAGAATTTTCAATTAATCCCCAGATCTCTGATGTGGCTTCTCTACCTAGCCAGCTTGCCCCAGAGAACTCCTGTCTTTGCCTTTTGAGGAGTGCTGGGATCACAGTCAGATTTGTCACACCCTCTTGCCATTTACGTGGGTGCTGGGGATTGAACTTAGGTCCTCGTGCTTGTGTGGAAAGGGCTTCACCCAGTGAACCATCCCCCTAGCCCGTCAATTTTATCTTCAAAAGCCAGAAATAACTCGAAACTTACTTATAGGATATTGATACTCATAGATTACGGAGTGGGCAGGGCCTTACAAGTAACCACCAACAAATAGCATCTGGGCTCTTACGAGGAACGATAAGGATCTGGGAGAGGTAAAGACACCAGAATCCATGAAGAGAACGTAAACCTTAATGCACTGGGATGGTATGCACAACATCCAGACCAGAAGCATTGTGTTCCAGGCAATCTGGACACATGAAAACATGTCTGCTGCACATGGCACCCGGCAAACCGCTGCCTAGTTATCCCACCACTTAGCAAGGCACTGTCTGACTCATCTTTAATTCCCCAGTATCTCCAGCCTGTGGCAGGAAGGATTGCTGAGGCTGGCGCTGAGAAGGAGCTCAAGCAGTACTAGAGAGTGTAGAGAAGTCTTTGTACGACAAAACGAGCAGAAAAGGAGGCCGACTGTGGGCAGGCGCGGTTACAAGGGAACACGCTGCCCTATGACCTGCTGACAGTTAGTCTGAGACTGAGATCCACTGGGGAAGGAGTGGGAAGCTCTCTTTAGTGTCCGGAAAGAATAGCTGGAAACTCAAATTTGGCCGAATCTCTCCAAATTTTGGATTAGTTTAAAAAAGCCCAATCATCGGACCCTTGTGATTCTGTAAGCTGGCAAATAGGTTGCGGAGTCTTAGTAGATTTAGATTTGGCTTTTCTGGCGAGCATTCCTCACTGAGAGTGTTGTGTATTTCCTGTTGTTCACAGGGGAGCAAAAGGCCCATGTCACTTGCATATGATACATGTGAAACTGTATGTAATTTTTTCTTCCCTTGTTCTTATTCTCCTCCCCCACTTTACCTTGGAGGAGCTGGAGTGTTCACTGACATCTGCCTTTTGTCTTTATTTATTAACCAGGATCTAACTGTATAACCCAGGCTGTCCTTGAATGCAGAGGTCCTCCTTCCACAGCCTCCCAGGGGCTGGGATCACAGCATGGCCCACTGTGACTTTGACTCTCCAAAGGAAAAGATGCCACGGAGAAGTTAGAATCCATCCATGCAAAGCTTTTAGGGTTCTCTCCCTGACGTTGTCCTTTAGTTACCAACTGAATACTAAGCATTTTTAGGAATCTCACGATTTATAGGCATATACTGCTGGAACACATGTTCATGTTTTATGTTCTCCAACTTATGTTAGCCAAATGAATGGTAATGAAAGGAGAGGAAAGACCACTGGTGAGACAGGTTCGTAGACGGGCAAGGGCTCCTGCGTTTAAGTCAAAATTGGAGTCTTCATTTCCCCAACTATCTGACCTGTCATATAAGGGTCTGGTCGTGGGCGCTCAGTGCCGCCTTACCCCTTTATGCATCTAGTTTAGAATTTGCCAGTTTTCATGGAGACATAGAAATTTAGTGTCATCACTTACACAGAAAGCTGCCCTCTTCCTGGCTGCCAAGGTCTTTTCACCTTATGTTGACTTTGTCACCGTCTTCTGGGCAATATCTCTGTCACTCTATACCTGGGTCTACACCAAGGAGGAGTGGTCTGACCTATCAGATGTTACTGAGCATCCTTTGTCCTTTTCACCCCATAAAAGAAGGTCTATACCATCCTGCTGACACCGAACCTTTCAGAGAAGACAGCAGAAGTTGCAGCCGTGTAAGTTTTTGGAGAGGAGTGGCCAGACGCCATGCCATAAGCCTGGCTTTAGAAACGCAGAGTCCCTTTGCACCACTTTGACATGGCGCCAGGCCTGCTGAGGTGTTCATTGCAGGTGAAGTAAGACCGGCAGATGCCCACCGGTGGGTGGGGTGTGCCCTCGCAAGACCAGAGTGGTTTCAATCCTCTCTTTTCTCCTTAAGCCAGCAGGCATGGTAGCTAATCCCACAAATCTCGTCTACAAAGGCTGCTGTCAGGAATAATCCCTGAGCTAGCCAGCACGTTAGCGTCGACGCTCCTTGGGTATTACTTTCCTTTTCTGTTGCTACACCCTCATGTGACATCCTGAGTATCCCCGGTGTTGGTTGGCTGAGGCATTACCTCATGAAATCTGCCTAAACTCTTGTTCTTGTAGGTTTTACCTTTAGCCCAGAGGTTATTGTTATATCAGGGCCAGTGAGATTTGGGGAGAGTCCCTGTTTTACTCTTTGTACCAGAATCCATCTCTACTTGATACTTTGGGACCTGAAATGCAGACATTTATCTGGTTGACTCTGTAAAACTTTGCTTCTAAAAAAGGGGAGGGGAGGCTTCATTACTTTGTTCTCCCCTTCCTTCCTTCCTTCCTTCCTTCCTTCCTTCCTTCCTTCCTTCCTTCCTTCCTTCCACAAATGTCACCCAGACACCTGTGCTGAGTTACTGGAGCAGAGAGAACAGAGAAGAAAGCAGAGCTGGACGAAACCAGGGGTGCCTCAAGATGCTGTTTTGGCATACTGCCTACTGCGGCTCCTGTATCATAGGAAGTAACTAAAGAACAACAGACACCTGTGAGGGGTGATCCCAGGCTCTTCCGGCTCTGTGGTGTGTTTTGTTCTTCAGGGTCAGAGTCATGGGAAATCATAGAAAGCTCCCAGGAAGCAGTGCTGAGCGGTGGTCACATGGCTAGCTCCTGTACCATGTGGAAAGGGACCGAGAGCAGGAAGAAGCGTGTGGGGACAGTAAGAAGGGCACTTGGTGACTGACCTGTGACCTTTGGCAGCAGAATGATTTAGTGAAATCGGCAGAGATGGTAGACTGGAATCCTTAACCTCAACCACGTTCCTACTATGACAAAGAAGACATTAAAATAAAATTCAGCTTGCCAGAACATTCTGTGTGTTATCTTGTATTACAACAACTAGGATTAGGATAGGGTGGCGCATAATAAACCTGTCTTACAGCCTTTCCTTGGGAACTTGGGTCTTCCATACATCTTTCGAGCAAGTGACAGCCATTCCGACATGCTTTTGTTAGGTCATTACTTTCCCTATAGTCTCCCGTCTTTGTCATCCCTAAGTGGTCTTGACCTTTTCTTTCCTTTCTCCCCCAGAATTATGAGAGGTGGGGGATAAAAGCCAAAAGTGATCACAAGAGAGACTCAGATCAGCAATTCAGACCTTTGCTTTTGCCCCAAGATTACAGTCTATTAGAGAATCAATTATTTTGAAATATATATTGTGACCTAAAAGGAAGAGACCGTTTTTGCACAGTGTTTGGAAGTGCACAGCCTGGACTCACAGAGTCCTAGGGTTGAATCTTAGCTCCGCCACTGTCCCAACGACTCCCAGGAGTTATGAGCCTCTACTACCTCCTGCTCTTTGTCTGTAAAATGAGTAGTTGTTGGAAAAAGCACACAGAGAGCACTTAACCTTTTGACACACCATAAAGGCTCCATAAATGTTAATTGTTATTGTTGTTGCCATAACAAGGTGCCCTCTGAAGGTTATGGAATATGTTTACGCCTGCAAACTATTAGTTACGATATGTCCTTAAACGTGTTTTATCCTTGTATTGGCTGTGTTCCCTGAGGCTTGAAGGACTGCAAGGAAACTTGATTGGCCAGAGGACTTAAACACACATATCTCCGTCACTGTATATATAGTATCCAGTTTAGGTGTTGGTTTTGAGAGATAACAATGGGGTCTCTGTTCCCCTTCCCTTCCTTTCCATTCCGTTCCATTCTGTTCCCTTCCCTCCTTTTCCCATCCCTTCCCTTCCTAACCCTCCCCTCTCTGTGCTTCTCCCCTCCTTTCATCTACTCTCTTCCTCCTCCCCTTCCCCTCATTTGGGTTATGATTAGCAAGTGTAAGTGCAGTAGGCAGACTATGACCCACTCCCAGATGTCCACATCCTAGCACCCAGATCCTGCCAACAGGCTGTGTTACGTGGCAAAGGGTAATCGGAGTTGTAGCTAGAATTCAAGTTCTTAATCAACCGGCCTCAGAGTCAGGAGATCGTCTTCAGTCATCTAGGAAGGTCCCGTGTCACCTCTAATGCCGAAGGGAGAAAGAATCGCCACTCCATGTTGGAGAAAGAGAAGAGAGGAAGGTGGTGTTCAGAGTGATGCGCTCTCCCACCTTGACAGCAGAAGGAGATCACAAGCTAAGGACAGCTCCCAGCACCTAGGAGGTGGAGAAGGTAAGGGACCCAGTTCTCATTGGGGTCCTTCAAGATGGAACCTAGCTCTGCTGATTTCTTGGTCTTAGAGCCTGGAGGCCCATGCTGGGCTCAAAACAGACAGCTGTAAGATAAAAAGTCAGTGTGGGTTTGAATCACTAAGTCCGTGGTAACTTGTGCGCATGTGTGTGTGTGTGTGCGCACATGTGTCTACATGCATATAAAACGAACTCCAGTGATTATTTTTTTCGAGAAGTCAACTAAAGTGTTTAGAATTTTCTGTTTTATTAAAATGAAAATTTCAATACACGTGTCTAGTATGAATCTTTATTGATGTAATAGCATAGATGCTCATAGCGGCTTTACTTTCCAAATCCCGAGTTACCCAAATTATAGGCATTTAAAAAATTCGAACATGCACTTCTATAAGACATCACACAGATGTGGAATTTCCATTTACATTTAATTCATCCTTATAGGAAAGGTTGGAATCACACAGAGTCGTGGCTGTTTCTGAATATCCTGGACAGCTCAGGCACCACAATTAAGACTTGAGTGAATATGTTATCTTTTCGTTATAACTAAAGCCCATTCCCTCCCAGTCTCATCCTTGGTTCATAGTTCTCAAAATCCTTTATGGACCTTCCTCTCAGACAGGGCCATCTGGGCCCTGCGTTTCTTCATCACTAATTGCTGTTTACTACATAGGCTTAACATTAATATGAAGAGATGGTGCTGTAATTGGAACAATGGCCATCGTGTCTGTGACCTAGAGCTGCTGTCCTGACTGGGTGAGCCCCAGATGACTTCTCGGCTTTCCTTACTCAGTGGCCATAGGGCATGCAATTTTGCTTTTCCTCATTGCTGTCACCTGTCTCTGTCATCCAATTTGTATCTTTCTTAAAGAGATCCTGGGCCTTCCATCCTACTACTCCGTGTCCTGTTAATTGTGATATAAGACTGAACCGGCAAGTCCTCTACAGATCTGAAGCCACATCGCTGGTGAAACCACAAGTTGTGTGTTGGAAACATGGATGTCTGGAAGCTACTCTTTTAACCCTGCACTTGTCATGAAGGAGCTTGGAGATGACTCTTCTCTTTTCTTCTTGTTTTTCCAATGAAGAGCTCTCAGCTTTGTAGCTAGGAGAGGAGAGAGCCAGTATTTAAGCAATAAACTGCCTAAGTCCAACAACCCTACTTCTACATTGGGAACGAGGTGGGATGGATGCTGTCTAGTGCAGGCTTCCGGTCTGCAGGGCATAGCCCTTTGTTTGGCTTACAGAAGCCTGTATCTGCTCTCAGGCTGGTGAGTTCAGCATACTACCTGTATTAGTGTCCAAGAACCAAAGGCATCCCCAGAAGCCAACTCACAATAATGCCTTTTGAATGTTATGTGAGCCAGAATGCCAGATCAATACCACCTGGAGGCAGAGTATCTGCACCTAATAGTTCTCAGCTGAAGTTCAGAGTACCTTTTTTTTTTATCACAACTGAGAATAGATTCATTAATTAATTGGTAAAGATGGAGCCATAAGAGAGATCCCAGATCTTAAGGCACGAGGTCTAAAGTGCTGCCCCAACTCTTAAGTTTCACTGTTCTTTGTTCTGCCTTATTCCTTCCTGGAATGAACCACATGCTGACATGTGTGGAGGGCTCACTTTCTTAGATTTTAATGGAAAACATTTCTGGAACCTTCCTGCCTTTGATTAATTGACAAATATTACAGTAGCTTGAATAATCATTTGATGCTGTGACCTCCACACTTTGGGATTGACCTGACTAGGACAAGGGGGGAATGAAGAAAGACACACATATGGAAGGCTGGGATCAGGTGGGTTGCTCGCTCTGATGGAAGTACACACTGAGCACATTTGATATATACAGCTGAACAGGAGGAGGGTCAGCTAATCTCCATAGGGTGGGGTGGGGTCTTTGTAGGGGAGCATCAAGGAGGAGGAAGCTAGTTGATACTTTTTGCACAAACTGTGAACATTCTTTTCTGGACCCATGTCATTCCCATGGGTCTGAGACATTGGGGTCCTTGACATGGCTGTGCTCCTGTCAACAATACACATTCACCCAGGACTTCATCTATTCCCACAACTGGACATATGGAGTATAGAAGATGTGAATTTGTTTAAATCTTGGTTTTACAATGCCCTAGTTACAAGACATTGAGAAGTTGACTTCTCTAAGTCCTGATTCAGCTGTTAGTAGTGCAAATACTGATAGCATTGCAGGGCAATCGTGAGAATTTAGTGAGAAAAATACATGCAAAGTACTTAGAACAATGTCAAGTTATAATTGACCCATTCTATTTTTGGCTTTAAGAGGCACTGTGGCTTTTGCACACAGGTAATGATTTTAGTTATAGGTTAGTTGTTCATTGTCAACTCTGAAGTTTTTGCAGATTTTTCCTACTGATTCCCCTCTAACCATATAACCTGGTTTTGGGGAACACTGAGACCATGAAGAACAAGGACACTAGGTACTGTGCTAGGGGAAGAGTTCATATGACAGACTCATATGAACTGCCCTTCTGTTTCCCACTTCTACAACTCTGATCTTGTAAGTACAGGGTTGACTACATGCTTCTCTCCCTCTTTTCTCTGACCAAGGGACATCTTCTTACTGTTGATTGACAGGAAATATGAGGGCTAGTTATTATAGACATAGGCCTTTCTACTTGAATTCCATGCATTCTGGAAGAGTTGGACCTATGCTCCATTTTACTATGGGCCACTCCATGGTTCCACTTTCTATTAAAAGGTGGTGGTTGGGATGACTTTGGACAGCTGTTCTATTGTTCATTTGCTTAAGTGAGATAACTTGTTAGTATTAGTGTGATTGTTTTACCAATTGAATGTAACTTCCTCAAAACATCATAAGGACAGCTTACCAACAAAGTTATGGGGTGCCTAAGATGCTCTAAGTGGTTTGCATGCACTAATTAATGTCATCATCTCAACACTATGAAGTACATGCCATTACTAACCCCATCATACAGACGGGGAAGTGGCTTGAGAGAAGTTAAATAGCTCCTGTGGGATCTCATGGCTGGGTAATCAGAGCCAGCTTTTCTAGATTCAAGTATTTGGTCTCTGTTTCCTTGTCGTTTGGTCTTGAATTTAGAGATCTGCCTCTTGAGCGCTGGGATCAAAGGCTTGTGCCACCATGATTGGCTAGTATTTGCTCTTAATCAGTGTGCTGTTTTGGTTTTTTGACCAGACATGCCCAAGTTCTCTACTAGCTTTTGCTAATGCCTCACTTCTGGATTTTTCTAGAGCACCTGTTCTAGATCTTCGTCTTAGCCTCCTTCGCTTCTTCAGGTTACAGATTCCTCTAGGATAGGCTATAGTTCTATTTGCCTTCCACCGTGAGATTTCCCTCTTCAACCAAGGTCACTCTGCAATGTGGGGCAGGTTTTTCTTGGGTGGTGACAGTAAAGAGGGAGGGCATAGTCATGTTGTTTTTAGTGGGTCAGTGGAAACATAGGGCAATTGACAGTCCTCACTGATGTGCAGCTAGGAGTCTTGTACGCTTACCTACTGTTGGGGTAGATAGTTCTCTATGACCAAGGACACACTTTCTGAGAAACTCAGTCTCTTCCCAAATTTTCTGGGTCAGTATGTTAAGTGGCTTCTCCAAAGGCTATAGATACCAAATGTAGAATAACATTCTCCAGGGTGACTCCCAAGGCACCTGCTGGTCCCACTAGGCTGCCATACAGAGCTATGATATCAGACTTTTGCTTCTGATTTAGAAGGAAGGTCCTCTTGACTTTTTTTTTTCTTCTGAGAAGGACACAGGGAGAGGAACCCCTGACCTGCTTTCACCCTAGAAATATCAGAACTTGCAACCTTAGAGAGTTTCTTCAGGCAATACCGGTATATCTGCCTTGGTTGCTTCATGGTGTCAGTCAGAGAAGCAGGAGAAGGTTAGGGAGTGGAAAAGATGGAGAGGGAAAAGGAAAAGGAACGGACTCTGAGAAGGGACAATAAGGAAAACTTGTTCTGAAACTTTGTTTCTGTGACATCTTATTGAGATATTTAGAGAACTGGCCTTTTCTATGTTATCCTTATATGCCTGGAAATGGTAACCTATAGCTTCAAGGCATTGCCTAAGCAAAACCCTCCATGCATGATGCTCAGCCTGAAAGGATCTTTCCAATTAAAACAAGCCTTTCCAATGTTGCCAAACAGGGTTGCTCCCATTTGGCTGGGTGCGTGGGTAGTTCCCACGAAGCTGTGAATCCTGCATGAACACATTGACCAGGTATTTCTAGCCAGCCAAATAGGCGAAGGATTCATTTCCTATAAAAGACTCTTGATTACAGTGTTGAAACAACGCACACATTCTAGGCTTGCCTGTGATGATGCTAACCTAGGGCTCTGCGTTGTAGATGCTGATTGACTCAGCCTATGAATTCTTCCTAAAATGAGTGTGTAAGTGTGTGTGTGTGACACACTTTCCTTTGTTTCTGAACTTTGTTCTCTTCATTCCCTCTTATTTGAAGAGGTCGTTTGCTTTTAAAATGCCTTTTTGTTATAAAAACTTTCTCTTTAAATAAAAAGAGTAGATAAGGATAAACATAGCCAAGAAATGGCTCATTTCTGCCCAGAGTAAGATACAGTTCTTCTTGTTTGCTACATGGGAGTCATGGGAGTTCCTAGTAAGATGCTACAGTAGCTAGTTGCTAGAATCATCTAGAGAGCACCGATATCATTTCTATCCTTTAAAAGATACTTGGAGGAGGGGTTTGAGGATGTTATTTCTGGCATCATGTCCTGTTTATAGATAAATGACTAGACACAACTGGGTGAGTCACATCACAGCAACATGTGACTGTGATATTTTGTGAGAAAAACCAACCAAGGACATTAGATTTGAAGAGTCTGTGATGAGCACTCAAGAATAAATGGAGAGAAGGCAAATGGTACCTCTGGGACTGAACCAGAGGTCGGTGTCTTGGAGTTGGTTCATGGCTGGTTCCTTTAGATCCCCTGTTTGGGTTTTACTGGTGTCGGGAGCGGATGTGTTAGGATGTGAAGTAGAAGAAAGAGTTGGATTTCTCATTGACCAACTGTTTTTTCATCCAGTCCCTAGACTCTCTATCTGTGATACGAAAAAGGCTACCAGCTGCTAACAAAATACCTTCCTAATGTTAAAGGTCACCTAGCCCACGAGCTTGGATAAAGAGAATGGTTGGTGCTGATGACACGAGGCTCCTAAATGGTTTCTCATTAGAGGCAGCAAGTGTTGGGAACGGAACGCTGAAGAACTGAAATGGCATCAATGCTATGGTGTACTTCTGCTAGATGAGATTACATAATATATAATTCACTAAGGGAATTTAAAGTGCTTAGAACTAAGTCTCACCACTGTGTGGCATTGAGTGCTAACTTCTGTAACCAGTGGTTTCTTCAGGGGTTAAATGAGATTTTTATTAGTAGCTACTTTATGGTGGTTGTGTGATCATCACTTGAGTTCAAGCACTTGATAATGTGTTGACTATTATTGGTTAACCTTGGCTTAGAGTCAAGTAGACAGACATGGGGAAGAGGTCTGTGAGTGTGGTCATCTATCAGGCAAATGCCAGAGTCTAAAAGAGAGGGTAAAAAAAAAAAAGAAAAAAGGGTGGGTGGAGATGCTCAGTGCATACCGTTTGCATATATAGAGAGATCACTGGAGATGATCCATGCATGTTGTCTGTGTATGTGGAGAGATCACTGGAGATGATCGGTACATGCTGTCTGCATATGTGGAGAGATCACATGGAGATGATTAGTCCATGATGTCTGCACATATAGAAAGATCACAGTGGATCCTCATTACTGCGCAATTATTGTGCTCACTTAAAAAGATGGGGAAAGGCATGCATGTGTGTGTGTGCATTCCTGCATATCCACGAGTGCATGGGAAGAGCAGTGGTTGATGTCAAGTCTTCTTTTATCTCTCTCTATTTCAGTTTTTAGAAAACCTGTCTCTCACTGGACCTGTAGCTCACGGATTGGCTAGGCTGGCTAGCCACAAGCTCCAGCAATCCTCCCGTCTTTGCCTTTCCAGCACTGGGATTACAGGTGCAGATAGCAGCACCTGGCTTTGTATGTTGGTTCTGTGGATCCCAACTTAGGTTCTCATACTGCTGACCTATTACTGAAGTATGTAAAAAACAGACAACAGGCACACAAAGAGTTCTTTACTCCCCACCCCCCTTGCCTGTATATAGGATACTTATTTGGTTTTCTCAAAAAATCTGGACTTTGTACTGCCTTTTTCTGTCATAGGTATACAAAATCCTGAAGATTTTTTTTTAAACATGCTTTTATACTAAGGAGACAACTAAAAATTATAGGCCTTTGAGGTGCCAGATTCTCTCTTTATTATGCAGGTTATAATATTTTATTTTTAGCATGTTGGCATGGAGGGTATTTTGGTTGGAGTAGGAGAAAGATGTCTTTTTTTTTTTTGGCATAAACTGATAATGTCATTACCCCATCAGCTCAAGGTTAGTGATTCCTAAGCCCTGGGTTCGAATAGAATCAAATTCCCAGAGTAAGGTGAGTAGCTCTCTCTCACCTCTAGCCAAATGGTTTTCCAGTTAGTTGATGGTGTATACCAGACGGGGTCTACCTGGCCCAACACTGAGTCAAACCAAAAGGAAAGCACCATGGATAGAAATGACACATGTCTAGGCTCTATCTTAGGGACTGCAAACTCATTTCTGCCTAGCACTACACACTATTTACAGAGCCTGGTCAGCATCATTAGCCCATTGAACCCTTACATTGTATACCAGGCAAGGCCAGTGTGGTTAAATCACTTTTACTCAAGGTCACACACAGACTGGGTGGAGAGTGCTCCTGGTTTCTGAGCTCCAGTTCTTTATCTTTCCAGATTTCCATCTTGCAGGCTGAGCTACTATGCAAGGAGGTACTGACAGGAGCTACTCTGCATATTTCAATGAGAAATTCACAGCAGAAGAGATCTTCCTGGGAGTTCTGCATTCCGCCTGCTTTGTGTAAGCTGTTGCTTGTCTGGAGGAAGCACATGGCTGAACCATGAGCTCAACAAGGCAAGCGTCTTTGGTGTGAGCATCACCTGGTATCCGATACATACTCTTAAGAATTCAAATGCTTTATTAATATAATTGTAGGTATAATCACAGGAAATGTTTTATTTTTTGTCACCCTCCCCCCAACACTGAACATTGTTAAAATATCCAAATCATGACTGGCTAACTAAAGTCACAGAGAAAGAATTTTAAAATGAAACACTTTAAAATTGACAAAAGAAACTTGGGTCTAGGCTGTAGCTAAGGGCAAACACACACAATGACCATGCACAGAGGGGTTCCACGTGGTCTTCACAACAGCCCTGTGAAGTAGGCACGGTTCTCATTGAGCAAACAAGGGAGTCAATTTGACGAAGACTGAAGGCTGAATGCTCTCTCTGTGCAGGGTCACGATAGGAAATGGGTAGATTTAAGACGTTGGGTCTTTGGACTCAACATTTTGTGTTTGCTTTAGATTTTTTTTCCTAATACCTCTGAAAAGCTTCAATAATCTTTTTCAAAGACTGTCTTCCCTACTCTGTGGTCATGTTCTATAAGTCGCGAGGCTGGCTGGTGGAGAACAGTGGCTGCCGGCATTTGGAGCTTGCTTGCAAGCCGAGAGTACTCACTAATGCTCTTTGGGGAAGTCTGTGGACGACACTTCCATCTTTCCCTGAGAGACAGATTGAAGCAGGGATCTAAGCTACTTTGTCATTGTTACCCATCAGGCCTTATGTCTTGAGAAATCCAGCTCTACTCCCCTTGTCAAACAAGCGGCTCAAACTCCCATACCCTATGGGATAGAAAGAGAAATAGCCAACATTTGATGAAAGGACCCAGGCTATTGCTTCAAAATGACTCCACAGAGAGAGCTCTAGATTCATCCCGTACAACCAGTCTTGATTCTTAAAGCTATTTGGAGAAGAGCCTTGTGGCTCCCACAGCTTCAGAGACTATGGGTATCTGCCATATGTGAAGGCATAGACCCGTAATCTCAAATATGCCGGAGGCAGAGGCAGAGAGATTGCACGTTTAAGTCCCACCTGCGATGAACCAAGTAAGGGTGGGGGAAGAGCATAGAGCATGCAGGAAAGCCCCCAGCACCCCCAAAGTTACTTTTGGTGGAGGGGATATGCACTAGTACAGATACACAACGGTTGAGGTAGCAAAGGTCAGCAGGGTCCAGGCTTGTCATTGCATCATTCCCGGAAACAAGACTTCTTGAGTCTTCCTTTTTTTGTTCTGCTCCTGTGTTGGCTTCATTCTATATCCAAAGAAGGAATCTAGAAGGCAAGGCTGTGGCTTTTTACCTTCACGTGCCAATTGCCCAAACCAATCCCAGAACTTGTCTGACTGGCTCTACGGAGGCACAGAGATAAACAAGGCTTGAGTAAACAAAAGAAAAACCTGCCAGTCCATCACGTGGCTAGGTAAGCAAGGTAGGATGTCTTTGTGGGCACTCACTAAATCAGTTCCCAACCCAGCAATAATGCAAAATATCCTTCCAGAGAAATGTGCCTTATTATCATGTTGGTAGCAGCTACTCAGGGAAGGAGAAGAATACAAGATGGGGACCCACTGTAGTAGTAAGAAACTAAGTACCTTAAGGGACTGGGGGTTTCTTAAACCTTTCGGACAGGAGCATACACTGGCCTCTCTTTCATGTATGTGGGTCACTCTCATCACCTTGGGATGTTAGACTTTGGCGAGCCTGGTGATATAACAAGGCTGCACATGCTCGTGAGAAGAAATGACCTTCCCGTCTTTGATCTCCTTGGTGAGGGTGCAGATCTTAACCAGGATCCGGGATGGGGGTCCAGAGGCATTGCAGGGCTTGTGAATCCCAGGGAGTGAAGATGATGTGTAAACTGGGGCGAAACACTCCATAGCTCTGGCTTGACGGGATGGCTCGCATTTGGTGGCACATGGGTTACAGGGAAGCCTAAGTAGAAACAGCAGCAGCAACAACAACAACAACAACAGAATTTCAGCAACGATTAAGGAAGGGCAATACTAGCTATGGAGAAGATGGGAGTGGCTACGCTTTCGATACTTGTCACTCAAAATAAGCACTGCTAAATGCCTATTCATTCATTTCATGCTATGGTTAGTAGAAGAACCAGAATCAGAGCAGATCTCTTGGAAGACAGCCTCCTGGCTTGAGAAGTATCACCTGGGATAAGCTTATATGCTAGCCCCATGGCAACCGCACCGCACCAGCAATCAAAGGCAGGGGCGGGGCTCTGCTCTCTTGTTTGCTAGTGGGTGATGTTGGGCGAACCAGTCAGCCCTCCTGAACTTTAGTTTTGCGTGGGCAGAGTGGACATAATGGGAACTAAACTCGCAGATCAACGTGGGCGCGCAGCAAGTGGAGGGGCTTGCTATCTGGAAAATGGAGATGAGTCAGATAATTTTCTCTGGTGGGGAAGTTTTCATACAGAGTTAGTGGTGATCTGAATCCCACTTATGGGGGAGTCTTGAACACATCACCAGAAGGTGTCAGAGTACCCACTGAGTGTCTCTAAGTTGTTGTTTGTTTGATTTTAGAAAGTTGGAGTGGCCAGCAGTTTGCAGTACACTCTTACAATAGGTGATTTTTATTGGACAACTGATGGCCTTTTGGCATACTGTAGTTCCTTAAAGGAAAAGCACCAGTTAGTATTGCACTTGTGTGGTGTGTGCATACCCATAAAGAGAGCACAGTGGGCAGAGGCGACGGGTTCTTTTTGGGTTGTCATATCCTTTGCAATTTTAATGAAGCTTTTGTGGGGGTTCCTTTGGCCAGTATTACTTTCAAAGAACTCAGGGCTAGCTGAGTTCTTTATGGGTCCTTAGGTTGGCTTATTTATCATTAAAACAAAACAAAAAGTTTATTTGTAAAAGAAAGGATCCTGAAATACACATGCTAGCATGCTCCTGTTGGGGTGAAGGGTAACATCTAGACAGAGTTGGGGTTTCAGCCTGAGCTCTGTGGTCTCATATGGGACTAGGGTTGTACTTTCTTTTTTTAAAAAATATTTATTTATTATTTATACAATATTCTTTCTGTGTGTATGCTTGCAGGCCAGAAGAGGGCACCAGACCTCATTACAGATGGTTGTGAGCCACCATGTGATTGCTGGGAATTGAACTGAGGACCTTTGGAAGAGCAGGCAGTGCTCTTAACTGCTGAGCCACCTCTCCAGCCCCAGGGTTGTGCTTGCTTATTTCAGTAAAGAACCATGTTCATCTTTGACTAATGGTTCTAACCTTCCTGGTGTCATGACCCTTTAACACAATTCCTCCTCTTGTGGTGACCCCCAACCATAAAACTGGTTTTGTTGCTGTTTCATAACTGTAATTTTGTTACTGTTATGAATCTTATTGTAAATATTTGGTATTTCTGAGTTCTTGGGAGACCCCTGTGAAAGGGTTGTTTGGCCCCCAAGAGATTACTGCCCACCCAGAGGTTAAAAACTGCTGTCTTAATAGGATATAACCTGTAAGGAACTAATTCGGTATGTTGCTCTTCAAACCAGTTTAGTTCCATCTGCATCTCAAACTGGGACTAGGTTACAACTGGAGGTCTTTAAAGAATATTTGATAATCACCTTCCAGATTTTCTCATCATTGACAAGGAGATCAAAGCATTGTTTTCTAATGCCCCTCCCCATCCCTTCCTGTGTGCATGTGTGCATGCTTGCGAGTGTGTGTGCGCGCGCGCGTGTGTGTGTGTGTGTGTGTGTGTGTGTGTGTGTGTGTGTGTGTATGTATCTTGCTCATGTATATTGTTTTAATTTTACATACCTGCCATCAAAGCTCTCCAGAAGGCTTCGGTAGGTGGCAATCTCACACTCCAGCCGGGACTTGGTGTCCAGCAGAACTTCATATTCCTGGTTCTGTCTTTCCAGGGCACCCCGGATATCTGCCACCTGAGCTTCCAGGTTATGGATCAGACCCTGGATCTGGGCCAGCAGGGTTGTGTAGCGGGCCTCTGTCTCAGTGAGGATGCACTCCTGGGAATCTCTCTATGGGAGGGGTGGAAGATAAATTTAAAAGATGATGCTTTTCAAATTCCCTTAAGGTCATTGTTAAGGCCATTTTAAACAATAGTTACTTTGTGACCATGTTAATGGCTCTCTGAGTCCTTTATCAATCATATCCTAGCCAAATACCTCCAAGATAAAAATAATAATATTGCTTTCATTTATCCCTTCTCATTTTATCTCTCTGGTTAACCCCCCTCCCCTCCACTTTGCCACTTAATCACTCTGGTGAGAGAGGAAAAAAAAATCTGCCTCACTTTACTGAAGCTCAGGCATTAAATCATACAAGGACACGTCATTCAGCCGGCATCAGAGTCTTTCAAAGGAAGTGAGCAATGTTTAACTACAGGCATTTCCCTCAGTGGGTAAGTTTCTTTATAAGTAAAACATGAATGTTGGAATTCGAATGCGTCAAGTTCTTTCTTGTAAGATAATGGTGCGATTTTAGGTCTTAATAACCTTGGTTATTCATATGATTATCTGAATTTTTATAGATGAGAAAAATGACGTGCAATGCGTTGGCCAACATCACCTGACTAATAGGGGATGAAACCCGGGGCAAGGTTTTCTGAATGCCCCTCCTAGAGGACATTTGAACACTGTCTTATTTCAGAGACACAGTCTCAGGAAGCAGAGGTGGTGCTGGCTCTGGGATCTGAGCCGAACTCAAATTTTTGGTGACTTTGAGAAGGTCATTCACTGCTTTTTGACCTCAGTGTCTCTATCCGTGAACTAGGTGTGGATCTGGCATGGGAAAGTCCCCCACGTTCTTGGAACCTCATTAATAAAGTTGGCTAATGATTTACACCATCTCTTTCAGAACTTTGTTTCAGAATTCCAATATGATACTTTATAGTAATGCCTTGCGTAAAATAAATCCAGTGCTCTCCTGGTGTTTCCAAACGGGTTTTCCGTGGGTCATGATCACTACGACACACCCCTGGGGGAGAAAGAGCTTTCACAGTCAAATGAGTTCTGGAATGCTGAGTGTTGCATATCTCCTTGGAGATCCATGGTGTGAGCCACCTTGCAGGCTAGCTTGTGGAGAGGCTAACCTTTGTCACCCAACATTTCCAAGACTGACTTGACCATGCGGGTCTTTTCTAGCCATAGACTCTTTAACCGACAAGGACACAGCCTGAGAAATAGTGGAACACTCAGACATCAGGAACTGTTGCCACCAGTGGAAGATTAGACTTGGTAAAACCTCCTGGGTACCATTCGGTGCTGGGCCTGCAGTTCAACCTCGAGGGCACTCATGGTACGTCTCAGTTCTATGATGTCCTTCTGGCAGCATTGCTGTTGTTGAGAGCTGGTCACTACTTGCTGGTTCAGTTCCTCCATCTGAAACACAAAGATTCCAGGCATTTTGCAAGGCAGCATGACTCGCAGACGGACACCTAGAAATGTCAGCGTATTGTTTTGACTTGTTTGCTCTCCCTACCTGTGTATTGAACCACTCTTCTACGTCTTTACGATTTGTCTCCACAATGGACTCATACCGACATCTCATTTCTTGTAGAATCTGATTCAGGTCAACAGCAGGGGCAGCTGTTACTTCAATGTTGACTCTGTCTCCAAGTTGGCTCTGTAAGGAATTGATTTCCTATGGAGAGAGAAAGAATGTGAAGTTGTTTAGTGAATTGATGACCCTTACCCACTTTGTTCTTGTTTCAATCTGACAGAAATAATTTAGTTTAATTGGGTCTGGAAAACAGCTCACAACAAAGGGGCACATGATTTACAGGTGTTATTGAGGGACTCTGCGATGATTTCAGGTATGACTCTGTGCACAGATATGCACAGAAAAAGATCTTGTGACTAACAAGATCAGAGTTTCACAGATTTTAAGATCATTGCTAGGGATGAAAAATGGGGACAATAACATGGAGGTGGGCTTTGTATGGAAAGACCACCATCTCCGTGGTGCCCGTATGAACTTGTGCCAGAACTGGCTTGTGCCAGAATGAGCTTTTTCCAAAAGGAGGTGGCAGAAGTCTGTTCAAGGATTTCTACAAAAGCTAGTGAAGATGAGAAAATTGGGATGATGGAGAATATTCTACCCACATAGCATTAGATGTAGTATAGTAAGCTGATGGTATGGGCGGTAGCAATATAATCATGGCTAAGAAATGGAGGCGTGTCTAGTGGGGATACACTTTGTTATACACAACTCAAAGAAACTGATGTTAAATGTAGGGGTTCACCTGTGCTAACTCTTGGCCTTTTTCTCACCTCTTCATGGTTGGTTTTGAGACACAGAAGTTCCTCTGTCAGAGACTGGACTCTCGCCTCTAGGTCAGCCTTGCTCAGAGTCAGCATATCCAAGATCTGCTTCAGGCTCTTGGCATCGGCTTCCACGAGCTGGCGGATGGATAACTCAGCTTCGTAGCTTTAAAGGCCAGAAAGACAAAAAAGGCTTTAGAAAGCAGACGTACAAGCTCAGCAGAACTTCTGGCTTCATTCTCCTCTGGGATGCTCACTGAGTGTGTCTCTATGGGAGACTTTGTTCCTTTTAGAAGTGAAACCATTTGATCCATATCATGACTTAGTCTGCGAGAGTGGTGCCACCTTGCTGCCCTTTGAAACAGAGGGAGTTTATTTTCCTTCCTTTGCTCCCAAAGGCGACACAGTGTAAGAAAACCATTGGGTTTGGATTCACGAAGCTTGGTTTGTATTTTTGGCTTTGTCTCCTATTACAAACTTTTGTGTAAGTTCCTTCCTCATTATACCAAGGTTTTCTTGCCTGGAACAATGTTGCGAGCTATTGGCCCTACCTGTCTCCCTGAGGGCAATCCTATGGGTCTGTATGCCATCCCTGCAGGTGCTGTGTGCAGTGTGAGGGCTGTTAATCTCAATCAGTTGAATCTGAAGGTCTTTTCTGGGTTGGCGCTGATAGGCTATGGCTTAGCGGATGCAGGGACAGCCTCATGGGGAATGTTTACGTCAGACTCGGGGTGAACCCTGTCACCGGCGACAGTGCTGGGCAGGCTTACTTGGCTCTCAAGTCATCTGCAGCCAGTTTGGTGTTGTCAATTTGTGAGACCAGTCTGGAATTCTCAGCCTTGGTACACAAGATCTAGAATTAAGAGATTGAACACACAAATGAGACAAACACCAAGATCCCCTGCTTTAAGAACAGTGTGTTCCAGTTAGCAGAAGCCTAGTTAGAATTCTCCTGAATCTTCAGAGAGATGCTTAAGAGACGTGAAAAATACTGTGTATGTTGTTTTTTTCCTATGAAAATATTGCCTCTTTTCTGATTTTTCCCCATTACTATAACATACTAAAAAGCAAAGAGTTGAGGAATATTTTCTCAGAGTCTAGAATGGTGGCTGGAACATTTTTGATGGTGTTCAGTAAATATTTGTTGAAAAAAATAAGAATTGAGTAAACCCAGGTATGTAGCAGCAAGCACTGGGCAGGAAACTGAGGTCTGGTATAGAGACACACTATTTAAATACCATGAAGATAAGAAGATGGATGGATATTAAAGATCCCAGTATAGCAGTAACACAGATAAAGAGCTAAAGCTATTTGGAGACTTTAAAAAGCAAAATAACTTCTCAGAGCCCTGTTCTCTTATTTTGTTTAAGATATGGCCATTGAAATCTTATTAGCTTTCAATTCTGAGTTATAAAATGGCAGAACACACAATAAAAAAAAGATATAGAAACATACGTATTATCTCAAGATGAATTTCACTGAAGAAATTCCTTCCTTCCCTCCCTCCCTTCCTCTCTTATTCCTTTCTTCCCTCCTTCCCACCCTCTCTTCCTCTCTCCCTCCCTCCTTCCTTCCTTCTTTCCTTCTTCATTTATTTTGGTTTTTTCCAGACAGGGGTTTCTCTGTGAAGCTCTGACTGTCCTGAAAAATCACTTTTTAGACCAGGTTGACTTCGAACTCAGAGAACAATCTGCCTCTGCCTCCCAAGTGCTGGGATTGAAGGCATGTACCACAACAGCTAACCTCTTTTTTTTTTTTTCCATTCTTAAAAACATATCAGCATAGAAGTTTCTAGAAGGACTAAAATCTAACAGATAACCACGGTTTAGAGACCATTAACTCATAGTTTGATTCAGCACTCTGCCGAGTTCTTACCTTCTGCTGCAGGCCCTCGATGGTGGTGTAATAGGACAGGTAGTCGGGGCACAGGACAGGGAGGGCCTTGCCACACTCCTCCTGGATCTTATCTTCTAGTTCCGAGTTCTCCCCTTCCAGCATCCGCACCTTTTCCAGGTAGCTAGCGAGGCGTTCGTTCAGAATCTGCATGATCTCTTTCTCGTGACTGTTAATGCCATCCCCACACCAGCCGTAGTCTTCCAGACAGGGATGGAAGTCATAGACTCTTATCAAGTAGTTAGGGGTGCGATAAAGGCAAGGGGTGCGTCTACAGCCCTGGCCCCGGGGAGTTCTTTGAGCTCGGCCAGTTGATTGGCCACCATGGCAACAGCTGTTGTCAGAAGAGCTGGTTGGAAAATTTGTATTCCCAGGGCAGTTTTGGGGGGCAGCTGAAGAAGAAATCATGATTGTGGAGCCCGTGGTATCCATGGTGTGTGTCCAGCTTCGGGTTGTCTCAGAGTTTGTGGTCACCACCCGAAGCACCCTCAACTGGTCCTAAATGCCAAGCCTGTGGCTTTTCTTCTTTGAAGTGCTTATATAGCCTTCCTTCCAGGTGGTGACACAGGAGGTGGGGTGTTTTCCTTTCTAATGTTTATGTCGAACCCCACAGGAACGTCTCATTAATCTGCTTTTTACTCGCCTGGGAAGAGTTACTTGTCTCATTAAAATGTGCGTTTAGGTGGTTACTAAGTTATTACCCATCACAACTACTGCTTGTCATCGGGCCCAGAGCTTCACGTTGGGTCTTCAAAAGGAGCTGCCCTCACGCTGTTCCCAGCAGCCCTTATGAAGCAGACGTGAGTGTGTTACGATCTTTAAATCCTTGTTGACCTCTCTAGCTGACATTCAGCTTCACCAGGAATGAGTCCAACCCTCTTTTCCTTTCTTCTTTAGAAAAGGGAAACTATTAATATCTGATAATTACCTGAGAACTTGGAAACCAGCATTTCACTTTGGTTTTGATCTGAACAGCTCAGTTCCCTATTTTTATCACTCAGACATGGTGAATATGGATTAAAATGTTCAAACAGGGCTCTGCAGGTCCAGTTGCTGGGATTATGTTAAGAAGTTTCCTGATAGGCTTCGAGTCTAACAAGGTGCTTCTTAGGAAAGACACTGAGAATTTTTTGATTGCCCACAGCCCATATTTTATAGCAGTTTTATTGCTCAGTGTTTACACATTACATGAATTCTGTCGGGCTTGATTTGATGTTGAAGGCAGGCGTGTTCTTCCTGAGGAAAACAGCACTTCATCATTTCTAAGAAGTTACTTGATTCCGGTGTTTCATGGAGGCTATAAAAGAGAATGGTTTTCTTACTTTTCCCATCTTCTAGAGGTGACCCACACCTGCTATACTTGGATTAATGTCACTTAAAGATCCATGTGTCATTGGCTTGGTCAATCAATGTGGTTGCTATGGGGAGATGGTAAATCTTCAGGAGGTAGGGAGGAAGTTAGATCAAGGAGGGTATGTCTGTGGAGGAGATCTTGGGCCCTAACGCTGTCCTTTCTGCTTCCTATCGCTGTGGGGAACACCGCAACCAAAAGCAAAGATGATGAAGAAAAGGTTCATCTTACATATTTTTTTTTTTGAGACAGGTTTTCTCTGTAGCTTTGGAGCCTGCCCTGGAACTAGCTCTTGTAGACCAGGCTGGCCTTGAACTCACAAAGATCCGCCTGCCTCTGCCTCCTAAATGCTGGGATTAAAGGTGTGCTCCACCATGCCTGGCTTCATCCTACATCTTACAGTCTATCATGAAGGGAAGTCAGGCCAGGAACTCAAGCCTGAACCGAAACAGAGGCCATGGAGGAGCGCTGCTTACTGTCATGTTCTCCGGGTTCACAGTAAGCTGCCTTTCTTATACCTCTCAGGATCACCTGCCCAGGAGTGGCACTGCCTACAGAAGGATGAACCCTTCCATATCAGTCACTAATCAAGAAAGTGAGCGCCAGGCATGCCTACAGGTCTATCTGACAGAGGCGCTTCGGTTGAGGTTCTCTCTTTTTAGATGACAATAGCTGTTTGGGTGTCCAACATGAACCAGCACACGCCCCTCCCTCCTGGCTGCCTCCTCCACCAAACACTTCCATTGTGATGTGCTTCCACAGCGAGACAACTCACTATGGACTGCAACTTGTATAAGAACGAGGCAAAACAAACGTTTCCTCCTTCAAGGTGGTTCACATAAGTATTTTTCTCCCCACAGTGATGGAAATTTGATGAATATAACGCCCTTGGTTTGTGGTCCTCTTCCAGCTTCAAAACCAAAAGGGACCCTTGAGTTTTGCTAGCATCACACCACTGTGGCACAACGTCTGCCTCTCTGACCCATTTAAGGGCCCCTGTGATACAGTGGGACCACCCAAATAATTCAGCATAATCAGGTAATTAGCAACTTTATGTCCCTTTTGCCATGTAGCATAATATATAACAGGCTCTGAGGTTAGGTCATGGACACATTTGCAAGGAACCCCATAATTCTGAATAGTAGCAGCAAACATAAAATTATAGTAATCAATTTTGTTTCAAAGGTACAATATTTGCATGAACAGCATGTTGAACTTCAGCTAAGGACCGAAAACCGGAATAAATAGGAAGGCATGTCGTGCTCTTGGATGAAAACAGAATTTACATCATTAAATAAAATCTCAACTGTGTCTGTGTTAGTTTAATTCACATACCAATAATGTATTCAGATCTTCTAAAAAAATAAATGCTTTTTCTCAACCAGATATGATATTTTGGAGATTTATGAGAGACATCAGTCATGGAAATAGAAATAGCCCTTTCAAGATATTACAAAAAAAACTCAAAACTTTAGTAATTAAAATAGCACGTTAGCCGGGCGGTGGTGGCACACGCCTTTAATCCCAGCACTTGGGAGGCAGAGGTAGGCGGATCTTTGTGAGTTCGAGACCAGCCTGGTCTACAAGAGCTAGTTCCAGGACAAGCTCCAAAACCACAGAGAAATCCTGTCTCGAAAAAAACCAAAAAAAAAAAAAAATAGCATGTTGTTGACGTGTGAATAGTCAGACCAATACAATTGACTGAACATCCTGTGAAAAGAGTCCCAAGCAGATTTGGATTTAATATGTGATAAACAGAATGTTTAAAACCAATGGGGAAAATCCTGAAGTCACTTAGACTGTCAGCCACACCCACACTCTGGGGACAATTCTGGATCACCATGCAGAGAAGATGAGTGCTGTCTCCCTAGGAGCAGACATGAAACACACAGATAAGGGAAAATGGCAGAAATCATCAACAGTAAAACTCAGTGGAGGGACTAGGCAGGAAGAGCATGGAAGATGACTGAGGATCCAGCCTAGGTAGAATGAAGAGGAACTACAGGACAAGGCTGGCTAGGTCAAGGGCATGCTGGCAACCGTTGCCAGGCAACCAAAAACTTGAATTTGTTCCACAGGAATCATTAAAAAGTTCTGCATGTTCAACTACTGTGTTTGTTGGCTATCTTAAGAGTCCCCCAAATTTTGCTTGTTGACTGTCTCAAGACTGATAAAGAAACGCATCAAGATAGATTATGAAGACGAGCCACGGCATAGCCACAATGCTGAAAATGAACAAAAATGAGCAGGCGGTGGAAAATGGATAGTGGCAAATCCCCACTGTTCTTTGACAATGAAAAGGGGGCAGCCGGCGCTTCTGTGGAAGAAGAGCTTCAGAACTACGAGGAAGAGGGATTTCATGGGTGGGAAACACACGTGCTTACAGGGAAAGGAAAACTGACCACGTAATAACTAAGATATGGAAGAGTCCAGAGTAGGAGTTAATGGATGGATTGCGGCTTTGCAGGAATCAAAGGGGAATCCGTCCGATTGTGCAAAATAAGGAAGTGAGTCATGAGAGAATCAGCTTGCAAGGAGAGAAGCAGTAAGATGAAGAGAAGCACTAACTTCCGGACTTTCCTATTTTGGTCCTGAAAGTAATAAATCAATTTGTGGACTTTATATAAAAACACACTGAAAGAAAGAAGCTATCGTGCAGATCTACAGATTGCGAAAGGAAGCTACTGTTCACACTGCTATATGTCTCCTTCTGGACTTTACACAACTTTGAGATTTTGAAATGGCTCAAATGTTAAAGTCAAGCTTATCAATATCTTATAGGTTCTTAATTTTGAGTTGCTCTTACAAAGCCCTTCCTTGTTCTGAAGTGTTAGGTGAATTCTTCATTTTCTTTTTAGCCTGTTTGTGATTTACGTTTCACATCTGAAATTTTGATCTATTTGGAATTTGAATATATGAGAAAAGTAGTGAAGGTTCATGTGTACAGTTGCAACACAGATTATAATTTTATAGCCTACAGAGGTTTACACACACACACACACACACACACACACACACACACACACACACACTGCCACAATCACCCAGATTAAGAGATAAAACAGCAGACATCAGCCTTGTAACTTCCTTTCTGTTTTTTCCCCAGCTAAATCACCCCCCTCACAGTGGCCCCTACATCAGATACTCAACACTGTAGGCAAGCCTTGTGTGTTCTTGAGGCTTATATAAATATAATCATATTGTTTATACTTCCTTGTCCCTGAGATCTTCATCTCATCAGGTATCCGAGATTCATCCATGCTCTGATAACTCATTATTGCTGCTGCCTACTATTCTCCTGCCTCAGCTTAGATGGTGCTTTGTGTGAACAGCTGGAATATTTCTATTTTGCTTCTATTAAGAATATGGCCTTTGTTAGATGTTTTGAACAAGGCTTCTCTGTGTGTGCATATTAGTTCTTTCTCTTGGGAGCCTAGCTAGATGTCCTAGGACAGGGATTTTGCCAGAAAGATACTGATATATGTATAAATTCAAAACACAAATATGTGTTTATATATAATGTTAATATATTAAGTCTTTGTTTCACTTCTAGAGAGAACAGAATTTCACTATAAATACACTAAAGAAAAAATTCAGAACATATATAAATATGTTTATGTATTATATATTTAAAATGTAATATATTGTACTTTATATTTAATAAGAAATGAACTGAGTGTTTTCACTCAGTCTGTGACTTCTTAATTTTTTTAGCTAATTGTTTTCATCCATAAAATGTTTTAAGGGCAACGGAGTCCAATCTACATTTAACAGTGTTCTCTGTGTGGTGAGCAGTCTTTGCCTATTATTAAAGCTTTGACTTGTTAACATCACACTTAAATATTCCATTTATCCCAAAGAGAAGCTTAGCTTTTCTCTTCTACGGGGCACAAGGGAAGATGGACATTCCTGTTCTATGACAGTTGACAAAATGTTATCAAATCTTTGATTTTTTTAAAATCATAAGTATTCTGACTACATGCATGTCTGTGCAACATGCATGTGCCTGGTGCCCACAGAGGACAGAAGAGGGCATTAGATCCCCTGGAATTGGAGTTACAGGTGGTTGTGGGCCACCATGTGAGTGCTGGAAACCAAGCCCCCATTCTCAGAAAGAGCAACAAACACTCTTAACCACTGAGCCATCTATCCAGACCCGAATTCAAGATCCTGAAGTATGTTCCAAGTTCTGGGCTTCTATGTGTTTTCTCTTCTTTCAGTCTTATAATTTTGGGGTTTTAAAGTAGTAAAGTTTAAGTCCAATGTCTCTCCTGTAAGAGCAAATCTGAGAGAAAATGGCAGGCATTGCCACACCAGAGACCTCTGGGTGTGGGGCTGTGCAGGACAGAGGAAGATGACTTAACAGTCAGCCTGTGGTGGGTAGCTGAGGGCTCAGCAGGGCTTTGCTCCTTCTGTAGAGCCAGTAAGGGCTCCTCGAATTGCAAACACAATTGTGTCTTCAATAAAAAATATTATCAGTTAGCAATGGACTGTACAGACAAAGATGGGATCATAGTACATTGGAACTAAAAAATTCCCATCACCCCGTGACACTGTGGCCACTGTGATGTCCTATGCAGTGTTTGTGCTGCTGCTGGTGCAAGCAGACGGTGCTATCAGCATTATAGCACACTCAGTTCTGTGCAGGGCATGATTATAAACTATTCACTGGTTCACTGATTTACTCCTGTTTCTTTAATGATTGTTTTAGAATACATTCTTTCTATTTATAGAACAGCTTGCTATAAAGCCTTATGCTCACCAGGAATGATGGTGCATGCTTGTAATTCCATCACTTGGGTGGCTAAGGTAGGAGGATTGTGAGTCTGAAGAGATCGGGCTACACGGCTATACCCTGTCTCAAAGGCAGAACAACTGTGAAACTCCCATGATGTAGGATGTTGTGTTACATAGCAGCAGCCTCATTTAGCTTATGTTTCCCACATTTTTTATTACCTCAAGAGGCCTGACTGGCCAGTCACCCAAGTTTGCATAACTACACTCTGACATTCACAAAATGAAAAATATTGCCTAGCAATGTACTATTCAAACATAACTCCCGCTGTGAAGTAAGACCGGACTGTCCTGAATACACACTGAGAGGAATTCAGTCATGAGTTCTCCACAAGTCGTGAATACTTCTTAGAGCTGAGGTTCAAGGCCATTGTTCTTCATTAGAGTCCTTCTGGTGGGCTGCTATGGACTATAGAATGCAAGTGTGTGTGTGTGTGTCAGTGCTTATAGATGAGAGGTTGCCATCATTTTTATGTAACACTAAGTATCAAAATTACAGGCATGCTGTTAAATAAATTACGAATACTATGGAAACATTATATTCTCAATAAAAATGAGGAACCTTCTACATTTCACTGGGTAAATTTTTATTAGTTATTAATTAATTAATTAAAATTAATTAATTGACAATCCCGAACACCTACTGCGTAATGTGCACGTACGCAGTGCTGAAATGCGGTGGAGAAAGACCCCTCAGCACTGTTTTGAGATGTGAAGGCACCCAGGACTGACAGACATCCCTGCCCTTTGTGTAGAATTTGCTCTTGGTTTATCACCATCATTATCAGCATCATCAGTAGCAGCAGCAACATCGTCAGCAGCATCAGCATCATTGGCATCAATTAATTTGTTGTGGGGTGAGCTGGAGAGTGCATAATGATCTAGATTCATGTCAGTCATAAATACTGGCTTATAAGTTTTCAGTATTAAAAAGCATATTTGAGTTGCTGTACAAATGTAATTATACATCTGTGAGGTAAGATAAAAAAAGGTCTTGCAATTTTAGAGATTTTAAATCACTGTGGGGAGATAGAAAGGAATGGCCATTCAGCCTGTGCAAGTGGGCTATTGCCAAAAAAGCTCGACTTTCCAGCCTTAACATCATTTGTAAATGGTGGGGTGGGTGGGGCATTCAAAAACAGGTTAGATTTGGGGCTAACCATTAGAATAATGCCAGTTTAATACTACATAAAGGGCTGAGTTCCTAAAGGTAACTGGGTGGGGTCCCCCAAGTGACCACCCGTGATAAAGACTTTCCTGCTTTCATTTTACATGCTCCCAAGCTACAGACAGTCTCTAATTTTCCAAAGACAGATAGATTTTCTGACCATACGATTGTTCTGCATGGTGGGAGTTAGCCGTGACTAGCTTTCTAATGGGAAACTCATACAGTTCTCCAAGAAGTGTTTATAGGTACTGAGAAAAATGTTAAACAAACAAACAAACAGAAATATACATATATGATAAATAAAAATACATTATTTAATATATATTGAAATTAACTATATATGAATAATACTCTATATATTGTAATCTTACAGCTGAAACAAAAGTATGATGAAGACAGAGAACAGGCAGGCGATAGCCAAACAACCTGTGAAGACGCTTATCTGCTGGAACATTCCAAATAGCTGTAGTTTGCAATTTTCTAGCATTGCACTTTGTGTTTCTTACCAGTTTTATCATCGGAGCAATACTGGAGTTGGGATGTTAATTTGTCTGGAAAGTATTTTAAGTATTTTCACAACTTTTCATTGTTAGAAGAGATGTGTTATCTAAATAAATTTGATATAAAGTTTTAGGTCTGAAATTCGATTTTACTTTAAACCTATGTTAACTGCTATTAGTATATTTTTTATGAGTGTTCAAAAGAGAACTAGAAAAAAAATGAGGAATTATTCTTTAGCTGTCTACTGAGTTTTTAAAAAAAATTAGATTTTGAGATAATTAATTTTATATGCACAGGAAGTTAGGAGGAAGACATGCCAAGGACTTGGAAACTCTGCTGCCTGAGTACTTACATCTTGTTTAATTAGACTACAGATGCAAAATCAGGAAATTAACATCAAAGCATTGGGCCATCTTAGTTCTGTGCAATCTCCTAAATGCTGTCATTTGCAGGAAAAGGGGTGGAGTTAGAGATCACCATGGTTGCAAACTAAGTCAGGCTCGGGGTTGGGGGTGGATCGTGTTTCTTTCATAAGTGAGCAGAATCTAGAAATAAACAGACATGAAAGTCAACAGAGAGCAATCTGGGAAGAGGAAAGGGACCTGGGGGAGGGTTTAAGGGTCAGTAAGGGTGTTGAGTGTGATCAAAATACATTGTCTATATATGTGAAAATGTGACAAGAAGACCAGCTAATTTGTATACTTAATGTAAATTAATAATACATATATATGTATACATACATACACACAGACACGCATATATGCTGCTACAACTGGATATACAGGCCGGTTTTATACTTGCTCTGTAGTTACAGTAGATGTGATCTCTGGAGCCTTCCTTTGTCCACTCCCAGAGTGTCAGGATTCTAGGCATGCACCACCAAGTCCAGTGCTGTCATCAAATCCAGATCTTTGGGCATGCAAGTCAAGTTCTCTATCCACTGTGCTCCATTCCCAGCCTCTAAAGCGGTCATCTTCTGAGCGAATATATAACCACATAAACATAAGAGAAACATACGTGTTGATAATTTCTTTTAGCATCTGAAAAAAATTGTGCCTCTTCCTACTGGCCTCCATGGTTGTAGTGATTTGGATATGCAGTGTCCCCCAGAGACTCATGTGTTGAGGACTTACCTCCATGGGGTGCCAAGATTTTGAGGAGTGGGGGAAGCTTGAAGAGGTAGATAGGGTCGGGTTGCAGGAAGTCACTGGAGGTGGTGTGCATCTTCCTGTTTGTCTGTCTCTCCACTTCCTGGTCACTATGATTTGACCATTCTCTGCTACACACTCAGCCTGGCTTACTGGCCCAATGGACCCAACTGGCCATGGCCTGAAACCCTGAAACCATGATCAGAAATAAATCTCTCCTACTTTAAGCTGTTCCTCTCAGATGTTCATCTCCATGACAAAAACTCACACAATGGTTTATGGTGTCAAATCTACCATCATTTAAACAGTTTTCTTCCAGTAGAGAAGTTTTATTTCTCTCTCATCCGTATTTTAACGCTTGCTCTTCGGTATTCAGAAGTTTGTCATCGTATATCATGCGTGAACTCTTGCTTCTAAATCTATCCTTTAGGATGTTGGTGTATCTTCCCGAATCTATCTGTTTGACTTTTGTAAAATGTGGGAAAGTTTCAGCCTTTATTTCTTCAAATACACTTTGCTATCCACTTTCCTTCCCCTCCCTGAGATGGGGGATACGAAGCTTAGCCCTTCTGATCTGGTCCCAAAGCTCCCCAGAATGCTCCATGGTTTCTGGATTAATTTCTCTTCGTTGTTCAGGCTGGTTGGTGTTTCCCTGTTCTGTGATCAGATTTTCTTCTCTTTTCTTTTGGCACACCAACGAAGTTCTGTTGCTAAGCCTATCCAGAGAGTCACATGTTGGACTGATGGCATTTTTCAGTTCTGAAATTTTCTCTTGCTCTTCCTGACATCTTCACTGAGCCACTGCTGTGTGTTTCATTGGTTGAAGAAGCTAGTCAGAACATGGTCATGGAAGCATTTCTATGATGACGTCATTGAATCCTCATCGGGCTATTCTAGCATCTCCAGGGGGCACCTCGGAATCTATTGTTTGTACCTTTTCATTTGAGTTGACATTTTCCTGGCTTCTGAAATGACGAATAAATTTTGATAGACACAGGAACATTGGGATATTTTATTGTGAGACTCTGGCTGTCATTTCAATCTTGTTCAAACAGGTCTCCCTGACATCATTTTGAAAGCAATGGGAGATACTATCTCATGCTGCCAAAGAGGCGTGGAGTCCTGGGTTCTCTACTTCCTATTTTAACACCCAATGGAAAGTCTCTTCCTTAGGGCCAGAAGGCTGAGATTTCAGGCTCCTTTCCAGGTACTGCCTGGCTGGGTGGGATAGCGTCTCATTATTGCTTCCTGTGTGCCCTTGTTGCTTATCTCCAGGCTTCCTTGGATACCACCCCTGAAGAAGATTTCTCACAGCTAGAATGAGGCATCATGTCTAAGCTCACCAGACAGTCTTCTCAGTATCACCCAGTGAGAATGAAAGCCCTGGGCCCCTTCCTTAGCCTTCTCTGACTTCACTCCAGTGGGGACTCCAGTGGCCTTAGTGGCCTGGAAAAGACAGAAGTCTGAATTTTTCACTTGGCCTTTCCTGGTGGGCATGGTGACAGACAAAATGATCTTCTGTCCCTGTGGCATTTGTTTGGGCTGAGTGGCTAGTATGTAAAGGTTTTATATCTTTCTAGGTGGTCCCTTTCTGGTTCTTCATCCCGAGAGCTCAAGGTCTCCATTGATACATCATTTTCTGGTTTATACTTCTTGATGTTACTGGGATGTTTACCCCACACCCCCAGCTCCTGCTTTGGGATATAAGAGGCTAAAAGGAAATCTGGGGGTCCCACCTCAAAGTCATCTTTTGAACCTCTAATCTTCAGATGGTTTAACTTCTTCCACTTTTCAGCATATTATAGTTGTTTCTTGTAGAATTGCAGGGTTTCTCCGGACTTAATGATAAAATCCTATTGCCAAAGACACTAAAGCCCTATGGTCACAGGCCATAGAGAAATCAGGTTGGTACTGACCAGAAGATTTACCCCTGTTGGTTAACTTGCATATCTCCTGCCACTATTTTGCTAAATGGATATGTTATCAGCCTGCCCTCTAAATTCACATCTCTGTGCCCATAGATGAGTGCAGCTATCAGACCTCATCAGAGACGTTTCTTTGTGTAGTGCATAGTGGTTAACACAAACGCTCACAGTTAGTCAAAGTGCAAAGAATATGTGTCAGGGGAATGTTCGGTCAAAAATGAGACATCTACAACATGCTCTTGCTTCCAAGACTCAGGGACTATCGTAAAAGAGATGGTAGAAAGATTGTAAGAGCCGGAGGTCCAGAAGCCAACAGCATCATCTGAGCGTGGAAGGATTGCTGCACTCGTGAGCTTGCTTCAACTGTGGATGTCAGTCAACATTTCACCATGGAGTGAGGAGGGACCCACAATTCCCCACCCCTAGTCAAGGAGCTATGAACAGTTGATGGCTTCTTCAGGAGGGAGAGTCCGTTTTCTTTAAGGGTGTGGTCCTTGGTAGGCAGACTATGCTCCAGTAGATGGCCCCACACTCGTGAATATACAGACAGCAGCAACTGGACTAAGGGGGTTAGAAAAATAGAGGACACTAAGGTAGGAAGGGTCTGTGTGGAGTTAGGGGTGGGGATGTATATGAGCAAATTCATGTACGAAATTCTCCAAGAATTAACAAAACATTACACTAAAAGAATCCTGGGGATTTCTCTTAGGAGGAAGAATAAAGAAATGAACATGTATTTAATCTTTTCCTTCTCTCCCTTCTTTCTTTCTTTCTTTCTTTCTTTCTTTCTTTCTTTCTTTCTTTCTTTCTTTCTTTCTTTCTTTCTTTCTTTTAGCACAGCCTTTTTCTATAGTCTTGGAGCCCATTACGTATTCCTTGCTCTACAGCCTTGAAGCTATAGACACCAGATTTAAGTTCATACTACACCAACCTGGTCTTGAATGGAAGCAATCTTGCTGATGCTGCTTTTTTCTCTCTGATTGCTAAGATTGCAAATGTGAATTGCAGTAGATCACACCTGGCTCTACTTTGCTTTTAAAATGTATTAAAATAATTGTTTTTATACCTAGGTGTAACATTTTATATATTAAGCAACCCAACCACTAAAATGATGAACACAAAAAATGTTTTCTCTTAAATTAGGATGAAAAATGCTTAAATAACATAAGGGAAAAATTAAATAACCATGCGAACTGTTAAGTATAATTGCCACTATGTGGAAAAACCAATTATAAGAAGAAAACTGGAAGTCCTGACTAAATACTGGCCATTCATGGGATGGAACTGAGAGTATTTTTGTTTAATATGCACAAGATAAAATAGGAGAACCTTGTACATTTAGAATTAAAAGTAAAATAAATGTTATTTTATTTCCGAGAAAGATACATACAAATACCTATTTTTAGATATGCAAAATTTCTCAGATCTGATCTGTTTAGATATGCAACATTTCTCATGGATTATCTAATCTGAGGGCTGAAGATACTTTCAGTTCGAATTTATGCAAATTCAAACCAGAGTCATGGGTTTAGACAAGTTCTCTTCTGTTAAAAGGCCATTATGACCAATGGCAATTAGTCACTAAACTACACTTAACCATCCTAAAGAAATGAAACAAGTTTTATTTGGAGATTAACAAGAATGCTTTATGGGCTTTCAGAATACCACACTCCTGCTTAAGGTAGAAGACATCATCAACAGACCCAGCCGCTCAGGGCTGATTGTCAGGCACTGTAAACTGGGTGGATCCCTGTTTTTGCACTGGGTATGCCAGGCTGAGGTTTTGACTCCTAGGCGGATCCGTGTGTCCCGACTGAGTGAGGTCTGGTTGAGGCTGGACTTCTTTCTTGAGCACCGGCACCAAATCTCCACCCACCTTGCTGGAGATGGAATAGTCACGCACAACAGTTTTCAACTGTGCAAATCACATAGGCTGAACATGGCTCACACGTGCTGCTTGTTGTGGGCACTGTAGAACATGGATTGCAGGGGAGCCTGGGGAAGACCAATTCAAACTAAGTTTAGCAAGAGGATCTTGGCAGCATGCTGTCTCAGGAACACAACTTGCCTTACAAATGGTGCTGGGGAGAGGCCTGGGATTTGTCTCCTGTGCTATCTTTGGACCCAGGACAGTCATTACTTCCACCTCCAGTACTGCTATACGTTCTGCAGTAGGGATTGCTGTGCAGCCCCTTGTCTGTAGTTTGTCAAATGTTATATCACATACGGTCCCGATTTCCTCTTGTGGGAATGTCATCTATGAAAATTATTGTTTCAGAATGTGAGAATATTTTTGGGCTTTTCCACTATCATAGACTCAGCCTCAGCCTTTTCTTTTTAGACTTAGTGAGTAAGAGAGAGAGAGAGAGAGAAAGAGAGAGAGAGAGAGAGAGAGAGAGAGGTGTGTGTGTAGGTCAGATAACAGCCCATAGAGTCAGTCTCTTCCATCACGTAGGTTTCAGGGATAGACCATCGACCACCACACCAATTATCAGGCTCGGCAGTAAGGACCTTTACCCACTGTGGTAGTTTGAATGAGAAATGCCCCCTATAGATTCGGATATTTAAAAAGTTGGTTCCCAATTGGTGTGGCTTTCTGGTGGTGGTGGTGAGGAGGTTGCAGCTTACCGTAGGAAGTATGTCACTGAGGGTGGGCTTTGAGAGTTTATAGTCTTGCACCACTTCCGGATCACGCCCCCTGCTTTGCATTTGTAGTTGAAGATCTGATCTCTAAACTCCCTTCTCCTGCTGTCTGGCCTGAGGCTTGCTGCCATCTTGCCCTGCCACGACAGACTCTTGCCCACTGGTAATGCATAGCCAAAATCAACTCTTGTCCTTAACTTGTATTTGGTCACAGAAGCAGAGAAGTAACTAAAACATGCACTGAGCCACCTAGCCAGGCCTTTTCTTCACTTCTTTTTTGTTTTTTTTTTTAAAAAAGAAAACCTCCCTAAATCTATTAGTGGGGGTTGACCATGGTCAGACCTCATGGAAACAGGATTCTCCTTTAGGACTTGGGGGACTGCAGAACCGTGGAACTTACCTGCAATCCTCCTTCTCCAGCAGGCCCCTGTACGTGTTGATCTCACACTCCAGCCGGGCCCGGACATCCAGCAGCACCTGGTACTCCTGGTTCTGCCGCTCCAGGTCACAGCGGATCTCAGCCAGCTGGTGCTCCACGCTGTCAATCAGACACTGCATCTGGGCCAGCTGTGTGCTGTACTGGGCTTCGGTCTCTGCCACAGTACATTCCAGAGATTCTGTCTGCAGAGAGGAAGACCTTCTCAGAAGGACCCTATGTCAGACCTTTGCTGTACCCCTTTCTAGCTCTGAGGCTCAGTTATTTAGCTTCTCTGAGACTCCGTTTTATTCTATAGTCATGTCATGGGGAGCCTGGGAGGGTGAAATGAGTTGGGAACACTTACTGTGCCTGAAAATTACTCAAGGCCTTTAAATGTGTCACCTCTATCTTTATGACTGCTGCCCCCTAGGACTTATTTGTGTAGCGTAAGGAGGGTTGACAGCATCTGGGAAGCCACTCTGGGTCTGAGCACCTGGCAGGGACTAGCAGCACAGTGTCATTGCAATGACAGCAGATTGGGGGTTCAACCACCTGGATTCCATTTCCACTGAGAACTGCAGAACATTCTGGAACTCACTTCTCTTGACCCTAGCTTCCCCCTCCCCCTGTCCAATGAGGCTAGGGAAGGTGTCTGCCATAGATTAAACCGTGCATCGCCTACACGAATGCTCAGGTGTGGATCATCTAGGTAGGTATACTCCTTGGACCTAACTCAGCGAATGCCTGATGGGACCTGGTGTATGTGACTTTCACTGCATGGTGCGTTCTTGATGCTTGGGTGGGGAGGGGTGTGGTAATGTGTAGATCTCAGCTGCAGTATGAACACTTGGGAAAATTATGTGTGTGTGTGTGAGTGTGTGTGTGTGTGTGTGTGTGTGTGTGTGTGTGTGTGTTTTAGACACGATGATGAAACTGGAAAATTGCCCATTGATAAAAGGGAATCAAAATCTGTTAAGTGCCTTCCGCTCAGCTCTCTGCTTCCACTGTGTTCTGAGACTCTTTTTGTTTCTAGTGGGTGGTATTGGGGACATACTTAGACCTGGGGCACCAGCAAGACACCCTGGGGAGACCAAGAAAGCTGTTGATCTGTCGCTCTGCTTCCAATATGCACTATCAATGTATGTGGAGAAAGGCGGGGAACTGCCACCCTGGCTAGCTGGACACTCAGAGCTGCTGTGTGAACTGGGAGCATCTCCCTGGACTTTTGTGGGCATGCTGCTGACACGGGATGACATTTGTTGTCCCACACACCAGGGTTTGCTGCGCCTGGAGCTCAATTTCCAGAGTGTTGGCCTTGCGCTTCAGCTCCAGCACCTCAGTCTGGCATCCCTGCAGCTGCTCGGCGCTGGACATCTGCTGCTGGTTCAGCTCTTCGGTCTGAAACACAGTGGGGTTAGGGTGCTCCTTACCGGAAGCCCGCAGTTCCTTTCCGGAAGCCCGCCCTTTCCGGTGAGCACTGACCTGAGCAGCGAACCACTCCTCCGCATCCCTGCGGTTGTTGGCCAGCACGGTCTCATACTGACATCGCATCTCATCCAGGACCTTGTTGAGGTCCATGGTGGGGGCAGTGTCCAGCTCCACGCTGAGCCGATCTCCAAGTTGCTCACGAAGCACGTTGACCTCCTGAGAGTGGGAATGGGGTAAAGAATGCCAGAGTGGGGGGTGTGTGTAATGTCAATTTGATAAAAAAAAAAAACAAAAAAAAAAAAACCAAACAGCAATCCTATTTTGATTTTTGGCACGGGGGTAACAGTCTGGGGTTTTGGTTCAGATTCTCTTGGTTGAGTCTCTTTTGATTACTTCTGTTTATGGAAGAGTTTTAAAATTTACATGTCTATGTCTGTTGCCACATGGAGCTGGAGTTGGGGACAGTTATGAGTGCCGGGTACTAATCTTGGGTCCCCTGGAAGAGCAAGAAGCAGTCTTAACTGCTGGGCCATTTCTCTATCCCCCCACTCTCCCTGCTAGTTTCAAGTGTCTCAGTTTCTTCATCTGAAAAATGACTATAATATTGTTCTCTTTCCCAGAGAGTAATTGTGAGACAGGGAAGAGTTAAACAATAAATTTATACAATTCCTGATGCATGCTAAGGTATGCATCTGTAATTTCTAGCTATTATTACCACCAAAATATTCAAAGTATAATTTTTTGTTTTACTTTGTTACATAACTCTGCTTTTCATTCGTGACAGTTTATAATAGAAACAAGGTTACAAATATACAGTATCTAAAAATGCTACTCCTAATATCGCATGACAATTTATCTTTTCTTTGGCAGGGGACACGCAGCCTGTTCATCAGCTCAATTTTCTTGTTGTGCAGTGGAGCTAAGGAGATAGACATTAGGGGAGTTAGTTCTCCACCCAAGCAAGGGCTGGCAGTAGAGTGGCCCCATCCTCTGCCCCTGCTGAGGGTGATGCTAGAAACGATACACACTGTCTGTCACATCTACCTTGAGATACACTGGGTGCTCAGGCCGCGCAGTAGGCGTGCCTCTGGTTTCGGTCCAGCTTGCTCAGTGTCTGCCCTAGTTCAGTTTACCCTTGAAATCTCTCAGTAGAACTTTTCCTGTTGTCCTTGTCCAGCAGCCACTTGGCCTACCTCTTCATGGTCTTTCTTCAGACAAAGGAGATCACTCTTCAGCGACTCCACATGGGCCTCCAGGTCTGATTTGCACAGGTTCAGTTCACCCAGGATGCCACGAAGGCCGCTGATGTCATTCTCCACCAGCTGACGAAGAGACAGTTCGCTCTCATACCTTTCCCAGCAAGAGAAAGAGAGGGGAGGGGCTGACTTGGCTAAACACTGACCAGAGTGCTGGGGTACAGGGTGAGTGACCTGTGGCCTCCAGGGAGCCATATGCCACAATTTCCCTTGCATCCCAAATGATGGCGAGTTCGAGTTTCTCAGTTTAAAAATATATCTTAATCTGGGATTATTTTCTCTCTCAATGGTGCCATTATTATTTTCAAATTAGATTAAAAGTTAACATGGAAAATGTACATCTAAAATACAGCGTGGTTGAGAAAATAAATGTAAGTGGACTTACTTTGACCTGAAGTCATCAGCGGCCAGTTTGCAGTTGTCCACCTGAACAGCAAGTCTAGAATTCTCTGCCTTCGTGCACAGTATCTAAGAGGTAAGTCATCATGGAATCAACAGCTCTCTGGGAGAAACCCACATGTCTGTTTTAACAGCCGTGCCATTCATTAGCTTATGGAAGTCTTTGCCAGTGAGCATAGCATCGTTTTCAACCTGTGTTTCCTGTTAACTGTCCCAGGAAGAAAAACACCAAACCAAACCATGCAGTGCCAATTTAGAAACAAAATACAGAAATAAAGGAGGATGTTCTCTTTCTAAAAAGAGATTTTATTTTATTTTTCCAGTTATGTGTGTGCATGATTGTGGGTCTGTGTGTGATTGTGTGTGCAGACTTGTGCATTGCCTTAGGTGGTCAGAAGAGGGTGTCAGGTCCTTGGGAGATGAAATTGTGGGTGGTCGTGAGCTGCTGTATATGGGTGCTGGGAACTGAACTCAGGTTGCTCATGAGTGGGACAATGCTGCTGTACACTGCCGAGCCATCTCTGCGGCTTAAGGTTTCCTTTGTAAGCGACTCAAGACAAGACCCTTTGCAGTCATCATTGCCTCCTGAGCTTTGTTGGTTTCCTCCTCTGCGAGTATTTACTAGAGCTGCATCTCTGTCTATGGCCATAGAAATTCATCCATTGGACAAGGAGAGATGGCTCTGCCAGTAGAGCCTTTACAATGCAAGAAGAGAACGCGGGTGCAATCCCGCAGAACTCACGTGGAAAAAAAAAACTAAGTCTAGCAGCGTGTGCCTGTTGCCCCTTGTCCTGGGGGCGTGGGTGGGATGGACAGAGTAGTAACCTTGGGACTCTGGCTAGCCAGTCAGATCAGTGAACTCCAGCTCCCTTGAGAGACTCTGTCTCAAAGAAACAAGACGGGGAGCAGAGGCCACTTGCCCTTGACCTCAGGCCTCCTCACAGATACATACATTCCCTCCACACGTGCACATACTTCCCCCACCAACCCCGCTCGGATGCACACGTACACATGAAAAGAAAATGATTACCAGGTGAACTAATATAGGTGGTATTCAATATCTGTTTGATAAAGCATATAAATATGCAATGATATACACAGAACAGATTTTAGATATCATAGTCCAGTTTCTCCCTGTCTGTGGATCATGAACTCTGCAGAGAGATGACATTTCTATAGTCACTCCATAGTTAGTGCTGATATGGAGACATTCCTTGTTATCTATGGCCCTCTTTTCTGGCAGCATATTAGCTCCTGGAATCCCTGTGTTTTTCATCCATCAAGCAACCTGCTCCAGTAAAACTATTAAGAGAAATCAGGAATGGCAAACAGAAAGCATTAGGGACACACAACCTTTTGCTGGAGTTCTTCGATGGTGTCGAAGTAACGCTGGTAATCTGGGCACACCAATGGGGCATCAGGCTCGCACTGCTCTCGGATCCTGCATTCCAGCTCGGCGTTGTTCTCCTCCAGGCTTCTCACCCTTTCCAGGTAGCTGGCCAGGCGGTCATTCAGGAACTGCATCGTCTCCTTCTCGTTGCTGTTGAACGCCCCTTCCTCACACCAGGCACAGCTCCCCACCAGGCAGGGATTGCTACAGCTGCTGGCCAAGTAGCAGGGTGAGAGACGACCGGCCGAGAGGTGAGCCCTGCAGAGGAAGCTCGGGGTCTGGCATCTGGATGTGGCACACGTGCTGGGAAGGCAAGTCGTGTCGGTGGGACAGGGCGAGGCAGCTGCACAGGGCTCAGAAGAGCAGCACGCAAGGGAGCCGTCGGAAGCCATCTTCTGAGAAGGAATGAACAGACTGAATGCAGTATGGCCGATGACTCCAAACGTCTCCTTCCCTCCTGAGACCTTTATATCGCCCTTCAAATGGGTGTTTACAGGACACACCAATGTTTTCGCTAGCACCACGGGGGCCAGTTTTCCTACAAACATCTCATTAGTGCTGTTTATTTACCGAGGAAGTTTTATGCCTTGTAAAAAGAGGATAACTTCAGGTTACTAAGTGGGGACTAACGCCATTTCCACATGCTGCTTGGGTACAATCCTTATTTTAGCAAAAGGCCATCGGGAACATTATCCTTTTGAAAGAATTAGGAACCAAAGCAAAAAATCGAGCCATTTTAGGTAGAGCTCATGAGAGATACAGAAAATAATATTTCCATAGGTTTTTGATTTTGAAAACTGATTGCTCTTGTCTATTTTAAAAATAGACACCACAGCTCATTAAATTGCATGCGTTTGTTTGTGCTAACCAGCCACCATACTGCATCCAGTCTGTTCATGAAAATGGTCATGGTGGCTAGCAACCTTGATGTGCTTGTGTGTGTGTGTTTGTATGCTTGAAGCATGTGCTTACATGGCAAAGAAAAAGGTATATACTGAATGTGAAGCCTGTGTGTTCATTTTCTAGAGCAATGAGTATAAGTGTGCCCTGTGACCAAAGTAGAAACTGGCTGTCAGGATCTGAATTGTGATCTTTGTTATCTCAAATGTTCAATTGCTAGCCAAGTACTAATCATGCCCGCCCTGCTTAGTTGTCGAGATTGGGTATATCCAGGGTGGATGACCATACACGCAAGCTTTGCCTTCACATATTTCCATCTTAGATTCCTTATGCTATTTTTAAAAAGCTGTTACTATTTACTTATGTTGGTGTTGGGGCTCCAACATGAGGCATTGTTCAGGCTACGTATATCATATACCGCAGACTACAGCCATAGTCCTTACCTGTGTTTCTAAGGACAGTGGAGACAGAAATTATGATGAAGATTTGGGAAACCTCACTAACTGTACTTAGGCATAGAGCTAAGGAAGCCACAAAATCTAACCTCCTGTTATATGGAATCTGCTTATTTATGAAAGTCTCAATTTTGTGAATGTTGAGATTATTGGAATTAGGGGACATCTGATTATGTAATGTCTGTTTCAAACAGCAGTTCCAGTGAGTAAAATCCTCTGGTATGGAACCAGGTGGATGCAGATTTGAGGCAGAAATTCTTTGCATGTGTTTTAGGAATCTATTGTAGATACCCTTTCATGATGTTTTTGCTTTAATTGTGGTTTTTATTTCACTTTCAAAAGTACACAGAAAAAACTGCTTCCAGAGTCAATAAGACCCCACTCCCAGTATGCGTGTGCCTGTGCACGTGTATGCGTGTGTGTGCATGCATGTGTGCTGTGTCTATGTGCAAGCCACAGATTAATTTTGGGTGTCTTAAATTGCCCTTTTTTTTTTAACCTTACTATTATTCTTTTGGAGACAGGGTCTCACTATATAGCTCTAGCTGACCTGGAACTCACTATGTTATACAGACCAGGCAGGCCTCAGACTCATATTGATCTACCTGAATCTGTCTCCCGAATGATATGGTTAAAGGAATGTGTCATCTCAACTTTTGAGACAAGGTCTCTCACTGGACCTGGAGCTCACCCATTTGGGGGGAGGCTGGATGACGGGTGAGCTCTAGTGACTTTCTTGTCTCCCTCTATCCCCTGAACACTGGGATTACAAAGGTACCATTGGGCCAGCTTTTGTGCTGGGAATTTGAACTCAAAGCCTCAGACTCGTGCAGCAAACTTTTTCCTGATCCAGCCATCTCCCTAGTCCCTTTAAGATTCTTCATAAGGGAAAGAAAATCACTTGCTCTGGTCAAGTGAGAATTTACATAATCCAAACAGAGTTATTTTCTTGCTTTTGAGCATGGTTTCCTAGGTAGCTGCCAATGTAAATAAAATAATAAAAATGAGGAGAATGTACAAGTGTGTAAGATAACATCCCAGGATCCTCTGTTCACAAGTTATTTGAATCCTTGTGTTATATAGTCTTCCTATTCTTTTGTTTTTTCTTTTTCTTTTCTTTTCTTTTTTCTTTTTTTGATAGACAGGGTCTCTCTGTGTAGCTTTGGAGCCTGTCCTGGAACTCGCTCTGTAGACCAGGTTGGCCTCAGACAGGCAGAAATCCACCTGCCTCTGCCTCCTGAGTGCTAGGATTAAAGGCATGTGCCACTACCACCCGGCTGTGTTATTTATTCTTAGAGGGCTTCATGGTGTGTACGGATACTGTTCTGGAAAGGGTGTGAGGCAGAAGGTACAAAAACACACTTGAAAAGGTAAAAACTGAAAATAAAATCACACTCCAGGAGTAAACTGATAAATAACTTGCAAAATATCTTTGAAGAGAAACTCTATTGTCTACTGGCCGTCTATCATAGGCCCTGGTAATTTAAATGTCATATTGTAAGGCAGGGTGTGGTGGTGCATGGCTGGAATCCCAGCACTTGGGAGACTCAGGCAGAAGGATCAGGAGTTTGAGGATGGTCTGGGCTACCTATCAAGACCCTATCTCAAAAAAAAAATACCTAAAAAAAATACCTCCAAAAAGTGTTATAATGTTGTATGTTATTATTTCAAATTAACTCTAGATAAAATAAAGGATATATTTTCTTTGTCTTAACCTAAGTTCTGATTGGAGAGTTTTGGCTGCTGGTTATTGCATTGGAGGGACACAGCTGTTCATTTTGGCTTTTGAATAGATAGGCAGTTTTGTCTAATAAGGAGTAGCTGTACTCTGAGAACACGGAAAGGGGCCAGGACACACACACGTCTGCAGCTTACAGTCCTCAGAAGAAGAAACAATTGGGAACAGGGAAACAAATAGATATCATGGAAGGTCATGATGGCGACCACGACTGTTTCATTTATGATGTGCTCTTGTTTTAGGACATCCACCAACTCCTGCTGCCAGAGCAAGCTTTTGAAAATCCATTTTTATTCTTCATCAATACAACCCAAACTGTCTACCTTGGCAAACAGGGTCTTCCCATGGTTCATAGCCACCTCATTGCCTTACACTCATCTCACAGACCAAGCTCCAGCCACTCTACAAGCTCGTGGTACTGTTTCTCCTGCCCTTCCTTTCATGGCTCAACTTTCATGTTAAAACCCAGTGAAAATGGCACCCAGCTGCCTTGGGTTGGGATACCCATATCAGACTCCTCACGCCAAGGCTGGGAGAGCATTATGGGAGAGAGGAGCAGAAGGACCCTAGGAGCCCGAGGGGGTAAATGATTATGAGGAGACAGTGTTTGTCCGACACAGCAAGGCAGCTGCACCGAGGAACTCAGTGGTTGTGGCAGCGTGCAGATGACTCATGCAAACTCAAGCAGGACCAAATCTGAGCATGGAGCAGTGAGCACACGGTCCTGTCCCTAGTTGAGGAGCTATTGGCAATTGGTGACTTCTGGGAGCGAGAGATCAATTTTCCTTAAGGCTGTTGTTGCTGATAGGTTGATCACTTTCCAGTGGAAGGCCACATATCCAAGGGTATCTGGGCAGCACAATTTGGTCCTGATGGGTTTTAAAAGAAGGCGGGGGCAGGGTTGGCGACAACACAAAGTTGGGTGATCAGGAAAGGGGGATAGATATGGGAGGAGTTAGGGGAGGGGATGAATATGCTCAAAACACCTTGTATGAAATTCTCAAAGAAAAATTCAAATGAAAACACACAAATTCATATGTGTTTTCCTTTTTTTAGGCTTATTGGTGTTTTTATTTTTTTCTTGACAGATTCTCTTTTAAGACATACCATGTCTTATCTCTGGTCCTTAGCATATAACAGACCATTAATAAATGTTTGCTAACGATAAATCCATTTACTTTAATAGGAATTTCTGTTTTGATGCATAATTCTTTACAAAATTTAATATTGAAGACAAAGAAACTTGGTGGGAATGAAGACTACTGCCCTGGTGGCCATATTTCCATGTGACTAATTTAGATGCCCATTTAGGTGTAACACCCTTATTTACCAGCTGTGTTTTCTTTCTCTAGGTATGGAATCCCACGGGCCTCACTTGTTTTTGCCATGAAACGAGAGAATAAGAAAATAATACCAGTTTTTTTTAAACTTTATAAAATTTAATGCTGCTAAGTGACACCTCTGGGCTCTCAATGACTGCATAATTGCTAACGTATTCACCTTCTTCCTTCAAGATAATTTGTTAAGAAAAATGTTCTATATGGCTAGGTGCAGTTTTGAGAAAGCTATGTCTGCCTCATCCTGGTCAAGACATTAGCATTTCCCCATCAAGCTGGAGTGCCATTTTGTTCCCTTTTCCACTTGGCTGCAAAGGTAAACATTGCAGTGATTTCTGCTGCCATGCATTACTGTTCTGCATGCTGGAACTTTGTGCACAAAGTCACCCAGTGTGCATAATTTTGTCTAGTTTCCTTCAGTCAACACTCTCTTTTAGTTCTTGGATGCTGCATCAGTACCTTGTTGAATCTGAAACGTTCATCTTGTGATGTTGATGATTTATTTTTGTCTCTTCTGTGGATGAGCATTGTTTCCAGTTTGATGATGTTATAAATAAAACTTTTATAAGATTTGTGTGTGTTTTTGTAGATACATTTTTTCTTTTCTCTTGGACCAATATTAGGAGTAGAATTGTTGAGCTGTGAGTAGGTATATATTTCTATATTTCTTTTTATAAGAAACTATAAGGGACTGGAGAGATGGTGCAGCAGTTAAGAGCACCTTTAATCCCAGCACTCGGGAGGCAGAGGCAGGTGGATCTTTTTGAGTTTGAGACCAGCCTGGTCTAAAAGAGCTAGTTCCAAAACCACAGAGAAACCCTGTCTCGAAAAACCAAAAAAA
>NW_004949129.1:828231-842876 GCF_000317375.1 Microtus ochrogaster | reverse complement strand
AAAAAAAAAAAAAAAAAAAAAAAAAAAAAAAAAAAAAAAGGAAGTGGAGTCACGCTATAAAATCTCAAAGCCAGTCCACAGTGATACCCTTTCTACCTCCTAAAGGATCCATGACTTTCTCAATCAGTGCCACCAACTGGGGACTAGTGGTCACATCCATGAGCTTGTGGGAAGCATATCCCGTTCAAATCAGCACAACAGGTGTTCTGGTTGGTGTTCTTTGTCAATAAACACAAGCTAGAGCCATCTGAGAAGAGGAAATCTTAACTGAGAAAATGTCTCCATAAGACTGGCCTACAGACAAATCTGTAGGGTAGTGTTTTGATTAATAATTAATGTGGAAGAGCCCAGTCTCGGGGGTGGGGCCATTCCTGGGAGGTTGGTTCTGAACTGTATAAGAAAACAGGCTGAGCAAGCCATGAGGAACAAGCCAACAGACAATGTTCTTCAATGGCTTCTGTTTCAGTTTCTGCCTCCAGGCTCCTGCTCTGATCCCTTCCATGATGGACTGCGACATGGGCGTGAAAGCCAAATAAGCCCTTTCCTCCCAAGTTACTTTTGGTCCTGGTGTTTTGTCACAGCAATAAAAACCCTAATTACGACACCAGATCACTGAGTTACCCCAGAATAGCAAGAGCAACAAGATCAATAAGCTTTACTTTCCTGCCACTCTTTTCAATGTCACCCAGGCGGTTTAGTTTTTCTTTAAATGCTAACTAACATTGGGGGATAAGAAACACATTTAACCAAGTCCTAGAAACAAGCAAACAACAATTATACACATTTATGCTATGCCATAGACACACAATTTATTGGGAAGATCATGGAGAAGTTCCTAAATTTGCAGAAGGATACCACCCAAGACTGAAGTCAGAAGCCCCAAACACCCAAAGAAAGAAGCACATCAGGATGAAGGAGTCAGCATCTTCAGGAGCCTTGGAGCATCAACCGTCCACACTGCACATGGTTGCAGGTAAAAGCCACATTACCAAAGTTTCTGGTTTCTTTTTGTTGAGGCTGGCAGGAGAGATATCATCAATGACCCTGTCCCTCAACTCCGGCTTCTAAATCAGAGCAAACTCCTTGCAAGTTCTGCCAGGTAAGTGCTAAGGCTCCTGGGTTGACTCTTTCTTCGAAGGCAGGCACCAAGCAAGGGAGCCACAGGTCAGCAGCAACTTGGGGTGCAGGGATCCTCACAGCCAGGCTGCACATAGGTGGTGAGGTTGACAGTCAGCAGGTCTGGGGTTGGGTGGCAGGAGTTGAGCAGGAAGCAGGTGGGCACACAGGGCTGAGGGATGTGGCAGGGTGGGGGACAGTTGTCACAGCAGGTGGGCTCCAGTTGCCAGATGGTGTGTGGGCAGGTGCTGGGCAGGCAGACTCCACAGCGGCAGGACTTGTCTGAGGAGCAGATGGTGGTGGCAGGGCCGGTGGGGACGCTGCAGCAGCGGGCAACACAGCAGGCCATGGTGATGGAGTCTGGTTGGCTTTGGTCTAATGCAAAGATGAAGTCTCTGAGGTTCAAATGTCTCCTCTTGCTCCAGGGTTATTATATATCCTCTCCAGTGGGCGTTGGTTCCACCAATGGGCTTCTTTCCTGGTTCTTGTTTATGTTCGTGTTCCCATTATCCTTTAATTGGCCTGACATTTAGATGCCTGTTAAGAGTCCCTATTTTGCTAATTACCTTTTATTTGAATTCGTTGCCAAATTTGAACTGATTACTCTTGCTGTTTGTCATTCGGACCCAAGCTTTGCGATGTACCACAGATGGCTTCCACTATTGCAATGTCACCACCACTAGGCTTGCTGGGGACCACATGGGTATGACAGCAATGTGCAGAATGCTGCTCTCCCTGCTGCTGTGCCCACTGTTTTCTCTTTGCCCGTTTCTATATCAGATGGCTCGACGAACTGTTTCTGTTCTGAAGAGCTGAACGGGAACTTTATTCTTGTCACTGTCTGTGAGCTTTGAGGCATTTGAAGCTCAAAACTACACTAAAGTGGGAAAACAGTTTTATGAGCAATATCGCAGAACTTTAAAACATTTATTGTAATAAGAAATATGAAAAAGTCACTACAATTTTGAAACTAATGACAACCATAAAGGCAACTCACCTACAGTGGAACATTATCTATTAATACTACATATGTATGATAGAACTATTTTTGACTGTATGTAATCATCCATTTTTGCATTTCTGGGATCATTTTGTGTAGGTTCTATAATGTACCTTATTGCATAAGCATGTGTATTTCATTATCTTGCATTCCTAGTGTATTTACTAATGTTTTCAGTGCTCTCTAGTATTTATCATGTAATTGTACTTCTGGGCTACTCTAAGATTGCATTTTCTTTATCATTTGCTTTAATCTCAATTTTTTCTTTGATAACCGTGGCAGTAGAGAAAGAGACCCTCTACATGCATCTTTGTGTGTGTTCTAATTTTTCTGAAGCAGAAATAATTACCAGATAGAGTTCTAGGGACAAACATTCAAGTCTAGTATTTTCAAAGCCTTTGATGTTCATTATACTACTGCCATCCAGCACTTTTCCAGTTGTGTTTGGTTGGGAAGTCCCGGTTCTCTGTGCATTTTGTAAATATCAAGTTAGGTTGACACATCCTCCGATCATATATGTTCCAGGAATTTGTCTCCTGTCAAGAATTTCCATTACTGTTGCTTTTTTCCCTTGGCTGTTAAATGTGGAACAGTTTAATTTTTAACCTTTCCATAGAATGAAAATGAAATACTAAATCAAAGAATAACTTAAGCTACAATGCTAGAATTCCAGTAAAACCGATCACAACAGAACGCAAACACATGAGCCTGGACCAGATAGATTTTAGTTTTTTGTTCTCCCATGTGTTGCAAGACCCAAGCCACTTCCAGGGCACTGTTTAGACTTAGGGACTCTTCAGCACTTAAGAACAAGTGTTGGGTGTGTCCCTGGACAGCATTATCCCTGTAGCTGAGAACATTTCCGCTAAGATTGGACTCATGCATCCTAGAAACCACGGCCCTCACACCCTTCTCAGCTCCTACTCTAAGGCTGCCTGTCCATCAGCGCATGGTGTTTGATGATGGTGGGTGTGTCCGTATGCTTGGGGAACAGGTGTATAGAACCAAGAGGACCACCCTTAGAGCTAGAAGGAGCTCTTTGTTGGTCCTAGGAGTGCAGGCTACTTCCCTGGTTACTTTTATAGTTAGTCCACTTTTGGGGGGGGGGGTCTTGCCATTCTTCTCTGCAAATGAAGAGCAGCAGTACTTGCATGCTCTCACTTAAAAGACCACTGTGAGTCTCATGAGATGAAAGAGTTTAAAACCCTTGGTGTGCACAGATGAGCATTGTGACATGTGAACTAAGGTTGCAGACCAGACTTAAGGCAAAGTAAAGAGAGAAGAAGCATAGTCATAAGAAAGAGGAGGGAGGAGGGGGAGGCTAGCAAGAGAGAAACCTTAGGTGAGACGGCAGACACTGATCTCGAAAGTTCATGCCAATAAAAGTAAGTAAACAAATAAATAAAAATAAGTGTTAACATCTGCAAGTAGAGAATATAGTTGATGTATACATTAAGTTAAAAAATTTAAAAATTGTTCCCCGTGGTTTTCTTTGAAAGAGAGGATTTGACAGTCTTTAGTGCTCTAGACCACCCCTGAGATTTCTCACTCAATAAATAGCTGCCAGATTGCATGCCACATTGCTTATGGAAAAATGAATATCGTGTGCGTGTGTGTGTGTATACATGCACACGCATGTTTGCTTGTATTTGGCTTTATGTGTGCACATGTTGTTCCTTAGACACCATTTACCTATTCATCCCTTTAAAAAAAAGACTTTTTATTTTTATTTTTTATGTGTATGTATGCATGTGCATCTCATGTATGTTTGGTGCTCACAGGGTCTAGAAGAGGGCAGCAGACCCTCTGGAACTGGAAGCACACCTGGTCATGTGGGTGAACTGTCACGTGAGTGCTGGGAACTGAACCCAGGGCCTCTGCAAGACTAGCAAGTGCTCTTAACTTCTGCACCATCACTCCAAGCCTGCACCTTTTCTTTATGAGACAGGGCCTCTCACTGGCTTGGAGCTGCTCTAGTAGGGGATTGACTGGGTAGTGAGCTCCAGGGATTCTCCCATTTCCACTTCTTCAGCGTTAGGGCTACAAGCATATGCCATAATGTCCCCCCTTTTTTTAAAAAAAATTATTTTTATCTTTAACTTTTTTTTTTGAGACTCTGTGTAGTCATGGTTGTCCTGAAACTCTCTCTGTAGAACAGACTGGCCTCGAACTCACAGAGATCTGCCTGCCTCTTCCTCCCAAGTGCTGGGATTAAAGGTGTGAACGACCTTGCCTGACTTTATTTCTCTTTTTTTAATGTGGATTCTACAATCAGACTCTAGTCCTTGCATTTGCAAGGCCAACACTTTACCAACTGAGCTATCTCCTTAGCCCTGTCTCATTCATTAAAATGATTAATGACATCGTTAGTCATTTATTGAGGAATAATGACAGATGCTGCTATAAATGTTGGCAGGGAACAAAATAAACTTAATCTCTGTCCTCGTGGAATTTATAGTCTGTTGGACAGGTTTCTCACGTATATATTATAAATTGCTGATATTAGAAATCAAGTTAGGGCAGGAAAGATTAGGTTCTAAGAGCAAAGCATGTGACTTTGACATTTTCTGGAGACAATTATAAAGAAAAAATGGCGTGCGGAGCATCAGCTTTTCATGGCCAAAAGATGTCAACCTACTCAGTGTGCACTCTTACTCTGTATTAGCAATAAAACAGCTTATTATTGTGTATGTAGAATATCATGCTTCCTAGTCATAAATGAGATTTAAGGTTATATTAGTAGACTCAAACTGTTCTTAAATAACAAATATATGACGATAATCTTTTTGATTGAATACTGAAGATATTGCAGTACTTTATGAATGCATTTTCTCTTCAGTGGCCCGTGAGACCTAGAAATTACTCTGCTTTGCTTACAAGTGAAGATAGGGAGAGCTGGAGAGGTGAGAGGATCGTCCTTAGATGGTCTGGTGACTCACTTGCTAAATACCAGGTAAATATACGATCCGGTGGGGATGAACTACCGTTTCTGGAAAATCGGAGCCCTGTGCATGTATTCTTGGTTAAATGGCAGGCGTTTGAAGCTCCGGGAACTTGCTTATTCCAAGCAGAAACACCAAGAAGCCTGCGGGCATGCTCTGGGATATCCCTCTCTAGAGACACTAATGGGCCGCTGAAGATATTTTAAAACAGATTTATTTAGGTATTTCCTTCTCTGCTTTCTTTCCCTACTTGTCTTTTGAACACACAGACATTGTGTTGTCTTTGTCTCAGGGCTTTTCCAGATTTTGACTTGTGTATTTCTACATGTGGTGTTTGCTTTTATGTGTATATGTATTATATAGCATAAGATTATAGATGTAATGCATGCATAATACACATACAGACATTCTCCGGTAGGCTCAGAAAGCAGTCTCTGTGATGTAAATTTGTGTATGTATTTGCCAATGTCTTTCTTCCTTTTCTTTTTTAGATAGAATCTTCCTGTGTGTTGCTCAAACCTGGTCTTGACTGCCCTGTCTTCACCTCTCAGCCTCCTGGTCATTGGAGTTACAGACACAGCTGCACCTAGCTTTGATGGGCATTTCGGCGTGAGTTCTTCATCTGTCACCCAAGAGCAGCTGGCATTCTATTGACTGCTGGACTAGAACTTCCCTGCCAATGGGTGGCAAATGAGGCCTGCGTTAGTGTCCTGATTTCTAGAGTTGTCCACCGGGACTTCTGGAAGTGAAATGAGGTAGAAATGACCCAGATCTCACAGCTGAATGCCTACCCATTTTGATTAGAGCCAACTTACCCCCTTTCTGTCAAAACTGGATGTGACGTTTTTGTTGAGGACTCTTACATTTTTGACATTTCTCATGCATGTTTTGAATCTGTGTCATAGATGGTGGTCAAATTTGTTCATCTGTTTGTACTGGAAGCATTATGATGTGGGAAATAATTGGGCTTTAGAGTCAGACATACCAGGTGTTAAATTCTAGTTGCTTTAGTAACTAACTTTATAATTTTGAGGGCACTTAATAGCTTAAACAACTTTGCTCATATCGTTGCATGGTGTCATTTTGAGGATTCTATGGCTTTGAGGGAAAGGATAGAAGATTGATGTTAAAGACAGACAAGCAGGATGCTAGCTCCAATGCTCCCTTCATCTGGCACTTTCGACAATAAAAAATTCCTCTGTTTCAAAACACAAGAAATGAATTTCAAACGCTAGCATCAATAAAGAACACATAAGGCCAGGGAAATACAATTTATTAGAAACCCATCGGGAGATTATTTTGCCTCTGAAAATGCTCAGTACAGGAAATAAGATCCTAGAACCAACATGCCATAATTTGAAATCTTAAAGATTTCAATAGCATTTTCATAAGGGAAGAATTCACCTGTTGAAATGAATCAAATGACTATTCATCCAGTTTGCCTAAGCAAATTTCTTGGCTTTCTGGCCATTAAAATCAAAGGTCGGGTTTTCATAGCCTAGACCGTCTGTCCACGTATGTGACAACACGACAAGCTGAGTCTCTTCAGTATCAGTCTCTGAGCAAGGGAGCCACAGATCAGCAGCAACTTGGGGTGCAGGGATCCTCACAGCCAGGCTGCACATAGGTGGTGAGGTTGACAGTCAGCAGGTCTGGGGTTGGGTGGCAGGAGTTGAGCAGGAAGCAGGTGGGCACACAGGGCTGAGGGATGTGGCAGGGTGGGGGACAGTTGTCACAGCAGGTGGGCTCCAGTTGCCAGATGGTGTGTGGGCAGGTGCTGGGCAGGCAGACTCCACAGCGGCAGGACTTGTCTGAGGAGCAGATGGTGGTGGCAGGGCCGGTGGGGACGCTGCAGCAGCGGGCAACACAACAGGCCATGGTGATGGAGTCTGGTTGGCTTTGGTCTAAGGCAAAGATGAGGTTCAAATGTCTCCTCTCAGTCTGGACTCTTTTATACCCTCCCCAGTGAGCAAGAGTCCAATCAGAAAGCTTCCTTCTTATCCTGGTTTTGTTTATGACACCCTTTTCCACAAAGGTTATCTAATCAGTTTGGCATTTTCATTTCTATTAAGAGTCCTGCCCTTATTAATTCAATTGCAGTTTTGAGTCATGGAGCCATAATTTTTGTCATAAGGTTGTCACATTTTATTCTTACAGCATCTGACATACCCAATCTGGTATAAGTTACAAGTAATTTGATCAAGTGACAATTCATGTACACTTTTAGGGTTTAAAAATTTCCTTCCCTCTTTTTAATTTTGAATTATCTACTTATTTACAAATATAAATATTTCATCTGACAATATAATCTTCTGTTGAGGGGGCTACGGGCCTGCTTTTTGTCCCGCCCGGCTCCCGCACAGCTAGCTTTACACCAGAAATAACAACACACAAACTGTATTCTTTTAAACACTTCTTGGCCCATTAACTCTAGCCCTTACAGGCTAATTCTCATATCCCTATCAACCCATCTCTAATAATCTGTGTAGCATCAGTCTTACCGGGAAAGATTCTAGCCTACGTCCATCCTGGGTCTGAGCTTCATGGCATCTGCCTGGAAGAGGGGAGTATGGCCTCTGAGCTCACTTCCTCTTCCTCCCAGCATTCTGTTCTGTTTATTCCTCCCACCTATGTTTTAACCTATGAGGCCAAGCAGTTTCTTTATTACTTAACCAATGACCTTCCTCCATCAATCTTCAAACTTTTTTTTTTAATTTATTGATAATAAAATTCAGTTCCTCCAAAGCAAACAATGGGACAGACAGGAAAGTATGGGCTAGATTCTTTTTCATTGTTTGAAATAAGTGATTTTCTATCTTCCTTCCTTTCTTTCTTTCTTTTTTTTTTTCTTTTTGGTCTAGTGACATTCAAAGGAAGTGTTACATCTTATTTTTTCCACAGTGTCTCTTTTATTAAAGGTGAGCCAAAGAATAAAAACCATTGGAAAGATTAAAAACAAAAACAAAAACAGAAAACAAAAACCAAACAAACAAAAGCTCACTTGCTGTCCTTGATCAGATGTTTCATGAAAAGAAAACTAAGCTAATTCATTCTCACATGAATGACGTACAGACTTTAAAGTAAGACAAAATGGGATTCAGAAGGAGAAACCATGTGATTCACGGTTAACAGCAGGTTTAAGATGGCGACTAGAAAAGCAACGTAGAACGAGGGACGTCATTACAAGGTGTTTGTTATGGTCTTCCATCTGCGTGTTTGTTTGTTTCCCCCTCTCGGATCTTCAACTGGATAATAAATTCCTCTGAGATGCTTTCTACAACCTTCTTCATCTCAGCTGGCCTTGATTTGTCTTCCTGTATCTGAAGATGAAGCGCAACAATGTCTAACGTGCAATAGTTGACAGGTCTGCGGTCGCCACACGTTTCTTTAGTACAAAACGCTCAGCCAGTGGGATCTAAATGCACAATTTATGGGATGGAAAATGGCTTTTGGTTAAGCACAGAGTACTGATTCCTTGGTGAGTGACTTTAATCAACACGGCATGTCTAAAAGAAGAAGCAGCTCTGGAAAGGTATTAGACGCTGCTACCGTGAAGTGTCATGCATTCCGTGTACAAAGAGTGGGTGGTTTGGCTTTGGTTTGAATACTGTGTTTTTCGTAAATAAAAATGTTTCCTCTGTCATCGCACTCAGATTGCTGCTTTAGCTGAAAGATTCCCACCCTGGCTCTCTGCTTCTCAACCCGTTCTCGTTCTCAAGGCTTTGGCCCACAGAGCCTCCTTTATAAATGAACCCTTCCAGATGTTTTCACAGTTTTCTATGCGATCAAGTTGACCTTGCTTCATTCTGCCCTGTATTACAGTTTCCCTTCCATTTCTCTCTCATGCCAGTGAGAGGCCCTTGCGATGGGAACTGTATCCTTAGTCTTGTGTATCTCCTGCAGGCTCTGGAGAAGATGCCTGGGACACCAGAGGCATCTGAGAAATGCCTGGAATGTGAGTGTGTTGCTGTCTAATGACAGCTTGTCTGTGTCTTTAAGGACACATTTGAGTTGTTTACATAGTCAGGGAAACAAAACACAAAGGTAGGTGTTGATCTTGAAATTTAAACCAATTCTAAGCTTAGTGTGAATGTGTTTTACCACTCAGGCAATGTCCTTCAGGTATCTGTATATCTTTTGTGTGGTTTCATTTCAGCTATGAGATTTATGTCGCTGTCATCAGAAAGCGTCATTCTGCTGTACACCTACCTTGCAGCTTCATGATGCATGTGTCAAGAGTCCCTAGGTAATTATAGCATTAAACACAGAGACAGCACAGGACTTGGGGGGTAGTGGCATTTATTTACTTTTAAAATAAGGAGATCCGTGATTGTGACTCTTTTCCACTTCTCTGAAATCATTGTCCAAAAACACAGAAAAAAATCTGTCTGCAAAAATGAAGTCTCAAAGCATCTTCCAGAGTGCCTAACTAAAGCCCTTTGCTAAGGAGCTCTTAGTGTCCACCATTGCAGATCCTTAGGGCAAGGTGGGTAAGCTCTTAAAGGCCCTCATTTAGCAGCAGGAGGGTTCACAAGCGCAAGGGTTGACACAGGTGGAAACAGAGATACCTTTCAGGTCTGGGGCAGGGTAGCCCTTGTCGAGCAGCCAACACGAGGACACATAGGAATCAGGCACACAGCAGGGTGGGGGGCAAGTGACACAGCAGGCGGGCTGAAGAAGACTGATCCTATGTGGACAGGTGCTGGGCAGGCAGACTCCACATGGACCATACACGTCTGAGGAGCAGAGGGTGGTGGCCGGGCCCATGGGGACGCTGCGGCATCCTTGGAGATAGGAACTGCAGCCAGTCATGGTGACGGTGGGTCAGGTTTTCTTGCTGAGGAAGGCGTTCTTCCACAAAGTTGCCTTGGGAGGGACTTTTATACCTACCTATTTCAGGGAACGTGGCCTCAGCCTTCAGCTGCTTCCTTGTTGATGTTTGCACAACCCCACACAAATAACGCAGTATCTTCTTGTATCAGCCACGGGACACGCACTCCTGAAGTTTTATTTGGTTGTGTTGCTTCATTCAAACTTGCTTCCTGCTACAGTTTCAAAATGGTGTCAGTGTCGTTCTCTTTTTATTCAATATATTAACCTGCTTGGGTTTATCCTTACTTTCTTCTTGTTCATCCCCTAGAATTTCTTCGTAAAAGTCATCTACACTAAGTGTAAAGTATCAAGAGTGATGTTCTCAAGAACTAAGAAAACATCCTTATCAAACTATGCACCCCTGATACATTTGGGAAGCCCAAATCTGTAGGACTCTTCTTTTTCTATCAGATGCACAGTGGCATTTTTGCATGAATCTGAGCAAATTAATAAATATTGAAAACACACAACATGAATGTACTTGGAGATGACAGAACTTGCTAGATGATTTTCTATATATTAAGCACTACATCATCTAGACATGCAAGTAAATATGAATACGAACAAGCCTTTAGTTTTACAAGGGATTGATTACTTTAATTACAAATTGAAATAGATTAAATTATGGGCTCTTGGGACGATACTTGGTCTGAAATATACGAGTATGCATTTTCTTGCAAAGCAACCTGAAGAGTTTTTGCTTTTTATGAAAATCAAACTGCTGACCTGTCACTTCTATTGTTCAAAGCTACATTCGGTGCTGACAATGATCAGTCAGACAGACAGACACCATTTCCAAGTTCCTTCCATCTGGTGTAATTGTTAGAATGCTAAGACTTCATGGTTTAAGTTAGTGTGTGAGCACAGTAAAGGTGACTCACTTTATTCATCGGAAATGTGTGTGTGTGTGTGTGTGTGTGTATGTTGATGTCACAATATACCAATACTTATAAATTGATGAGCAGAGAAATAAAGTAATTAAAAATACTTAAGAAAGCCATTTGGGAAAAGATGCATGTTTCTCAAAATGAAAGAATGTCTTTTTGGAGAGAAAGCTGGGAACCACTGGTGGAAGTCACAGTGAGAGGCTCTGCTGGGATAACTGATTGCCGTGGATGAGGAGGGTCTTTATTCTTTGGATTATCCAGACCTTATTGCAGTTCTGAGACATAAGCAGAAGATGGAATAATAGCAAGGAAAACTAGGTTGTAGACTAGGCTACAGATAGCAAGGAGAGAGGGAGGGAGAGATGGAGAGAGGGAGGGAGGGAGAGAGAGAGAGGCCACAAAGTCCCCAAGGTAAGAAAATATTCAACTACACAATTAGATTTCAGCAATCTGGGTACTTTGTGGAGAGCTCTTGCTGTATTTAGATTGTTCATCAAAACTAAGGAAATAGCATAGTGGTCAACACAGAGATTTTTTTTCCCAAGAGGAACGTATATTTTGTGCTGTCAGAACTTTGTTGCCAATTCTGTAGTATAAAGAATATTTCACTTTGGCCTAATGCATTATGGATAGCCCAGTGATGTGATGGTATAAACCACTTGAGCCAGTCAACTTCTAAGCACAGTTGAGGCTACTGTGAACTCAGGGGGACCTCACTTAAGGGGACAAGAAACAGTAAATGCTGATATTCACACAAAAATGATTAGTCTGGAAGATATCAACTATCCATACCTCTTCCCTAGAACTCTTCAAGGGCAGGAACTTTTGCTTATTCCCTTTTGCAACTAATACCTGAGCAATGAGTGCTCAGCTGATGTAAATATGTAAATTACAGCTCAGGGAGCTCAAACCGTAAGAATTCTGATAAAGACTATGTCTGACCATGAAAGCAGCTTCATGTGTCGTGTCTTTACCACAGTGTTGTTGATTTATATGTCATGGGCCTTTGATTCCTCTATGCTTGAAGCTCTGTAGTTTCTGCTTATTAATACAGCTTGAACTATTTTATCCAAGATAGGTCATATGCACACACATGTATGCACACAGGCACACACTTACACACTTTTAACCGTTTCCAAGCAAACCAGTTCTAAATGTTAAAGTTTTTTCACATTTTCTATTTTCCCACTCCAAAGGGGAAAAAATGAAGCACAAAATTTTAAGCTCCTATTTACTTAGATTTAGTAGCTTAGATATAATTTAGTGATGTCTTTTCCCCCCCCTGGACATCAGAGCCTGGAAGGGATGGCTAACTCTCCCCAGTTGTTTTTCAGAAAACGCCTGTCTCTGAAGCTAATTTACGAAAACAAGATAGAAAGAGGAAGGCACGGTCAAGTTGATTGGGGAGAAGTCCACACTCTACTGTTTTATTACAAAGTCATGGCACATTTTAGCACGATGAAGTCTCCAGAAGCTCTCCTGTGAGGAGCGCAGCTCTCCATAGACTCAGCCGTGGCTGCACTGACCTGTTTTTAAGAGTTTGGAATTTCAAAGTAACCTCCATTGTGAGCCTGAAACTTTTGTTGACTCTGAGTAAGGGGGTAGAGATTATTTTCACATGCCAGCACAAGGATTAGTTTTTTTTTTCTTTTTTTTCGAGACAGGGTTTCTCTGTGGCTTTGGAGCCTGTCCTGGAACTAGCTCTGTAGACCAGGCTGGTCTCGAACTCACAGAGATCCGCCTGCCTCTGCCTCCCGAGTGCTGGGAGCCACCACTGCCTGGCTAAGGATTAGTTTTTTCTTAGTTAACCAAGGAAGAAATGAAGAGTTGAATAAAAAAAAATAGAATATTTATATTTATGTCTAGATTCTACATGGCATAGTGGATAGCTCCAGAAATATTCATTAAATGGAAAGATTATATAAAAGAACCTGCTGGAGTTTTCAGGGCCCCCTAGCAGTGGGACCAGGATCTATCCCTAGTGCATGAGCTGGCTGTTTGAAGCCCATTCCACACGGTGGGATGCCTTACTCAGCTTTGGTGCAATTGGGAGGGGTGTGCTGCCTCAGCTGAATGTAGCAGGCTTTGTTGACTTCCCAAGGGAGGCCTTACCCTTCTTAAGGAGTGGATGGGAGTGGATTGGGGAGGACAGGCATAGGAGAGAAGGGGAAACTGTGGATGTTATTCAAATGAATAAAAATTATATATATATATATATATATATACTATATATATACACACACATAAATAAAAGATTTCTCACTGTGTTGGGGTGGCCCTTGGGCTGCATAACAAACTGCTTTTAGGTAGAACTTGGCGTTCCATTTTCCCTAAGAGGAAACAGAGAAATAAACAGCTATGAGGCCAGGAATGCTAAGCCAGAATGAACTTTATTAATGAGTAGTCCAAATGGTAGCTCTCAAAAAGGAGGGACAGAGCCTAAAGAGAGAAGGCAGCCATCTGTGCCCATAGGAACAAAGCATGGGCAGCTTAAGCATGGTCCACGGGCTTCTGTTCCTGGGCCCTGGGGTTGATGAAGCTGGAATTCAGGCAGAAACAGTTGTGATGGATAGGATGCTGAGAAGCTAGGTCCCTGAACCTGGGAGTAGGGCTTAACAGCAGGGCTCACAGGGACTCTCACAGCCAGGCTGGACGTAGGTGGTCAGGTTGATGCCGCTCAGGCCGGGAGTTGGGTGGCAAGAGTTGAGCAGCCAGCAGGTTGGCACGTACACTTCAGGTTGGCAGCAGGGTGGGGGGCAGGGGTCACAGCAGGTAGGCTGCAGGAGGCTGATCTCATGTGGGCAGGTGCTGGGCAGGCAGACTCCACAGCGGCAGGACTTGTCAGAGGAGCAGATGGTGGTGGCAGGGCTGGTGGGGACACTGCAGCAGCGGGCAACACAGCAGGCCATGGCTTTGGGAGTTGGGTGGTGGTTGGGTTGAGAGGAGAAGTCAGTTGATGTGTGAATGCTCCCGGCTTCTGCCCTGGCTCTTATATACCCGCCTCCCTGGGCGTCAACCCCATCGCCAAGGCATTTTCCCCATGTTTCAGTTTATGGCTGCTTCCATAAAATCCATCTAATTACTTAAGTGTTTATTACCTAAGCCACATTCCATACCTCATAAAAGGGATTCGGGTTGTTTTGCTGTCAAATGGGGACTCCTCACAGGTGTCATTGCACAGACAGCTTCATCACTTTAGTCTTCAAAGGCACAGAGCCATTATCTTCCAATCATCACACATCACTAATAGTGGCGTGGAATGGCAGGTATCTGCAGCACTTCCCTATGCTCTGTGTCTCTTTTACAGATGAACACTTCACTGGCTTTTGGGTTTCTCTTCTTTCAGCAACCACGAGTTTCCATGAGACAGTTTAGGCTCTCTGACTAAAAAAGTAAGAGGAAAAAAATTATGTCTTGTGGCTCCAAGAAGTTGAGTCCAAAAGGAGTGGATGGAGTCTGTGGGAAGTAGGTTGGGGAATGTGCAAAGAAGTAGTTTTCTACAGAATTCTAGAAAATCATTTGTTTTTTTATGCCTTTGTACATGTGTTGATCGAAGACTTGGGAGGGGTATGCGGATGGCCACAAAGAACTGTAAGAGTAACAAGGACCAGGGCCCTCATAACCTCATCTGACTGTGTTATGTGCTTAGACGTTTTATCATAACCTCATCTGACTGTGCTATGTGCTTAGACATTTTATCACTCAGAGATGGTTGTGCTCAGACTTAAGGATGAAACGATACAGTATTCTTTTTTTTTTTATTTTTATTTTTGGATTTTCGAGACAGGGTTTCTCTGTGGTTTTGGAGCCTGTCCTGGAACTAGCTCT
>NW_004949129.1:818532-828131 GCF_000317375.1 Microtus ochrogaster | reverse complement strand
GATTTTCGAGACAGGGTTTCTCTGTGGTTTTGGAGCCTGTCCTGGAACTAGCTCTTGTAGACCAGGCTGGTTTCGAACTCACAGAGATCCGCCTGCCTCTGCCTCCCAAGTGCTGGGATTAAAGGCGTGCGCCACCACCGCCCAGCACGATACAGTATTCTTAGAGTGAGCCCCAGGACAGCTGCTCCGGGGGACCCAAAAATGAGACCCTTAGTCAAATGTGGTGCATACCGACTTCCCCCCTTAGGGGTTTCTCAGAGCTTTCAATATGCCAGAAGGCTCTGAAAGTTTTCAGTAAGGTGTTAGAGCATAAACTTCCTGCCACCCTCCTTGACCACATACTCCTTTCTGTTTATTTTCATAACTGATAAGTCAGTATTCTCTGGAGCATTCTGGCACGTGAAGTCAACTGTGTGTCTCCAACTCCATGTTCTCTTCTTATTTCACATGCCCTCCTGCTAATTTTTTTTGTGGTTTTTTGAGACAGGGTTTCTCTGTGGTTTTGGAGCCTGTCCTGGAACTAGCTCTTGTAGACTAGGCTGGTCTCGAACTCACAGAGATCCGCCTGCATCTGCCTCCCGAGTGCTGGGATTAAAGGCGTGCGCCACCACCGCCCAGCTCCTCCTGCTAGGATTTGAAGCTAGGGGAAGTGATTGAGACATATTTGTGTGATATAGGGGAGTGAGGAAGGAAGTATGGCTCCTGTCACAAAGGAAGGCATAGTTGGATGGGTTTCCTAGTGAGGTGTCTATTGCTGTGGTAAACATTGTGACCAAGAACAACTTGGGAAGACAGGAGTTTATTGGGTTTACGTAGCCCATGTCACAGTCCATTGAGGAAAGTCAAGGCAGGACCTTAAGGTAGGGTCCTGGAGATAAGGGATGAAGCAGAGACCTTGGAGGAGTGTTGCTTACTGGATTGCTCCTCATAGCCTGTTCATGTTGTTTTCTTATTAAACTGAGGACCACCTGTTCAGGAGTGGCACTGCTCAGAGTGAGCTGGGCCCTCCCCCATTAGTCATCAATCAAGAAAATGCCCCACAGACGTGCCTATGGGAGAGCCTGATGGGAGACATCTTCTAGGTTAAAGTTCTCCACTCCCCGATGAGCCCAGCTGGTGTCAAGCTGCCCAAAAGTATCTATCTCAAAGGAACAATAGGGATGTTTAGAAAACCTTAACCTGGGATTTCACACCATACTGTTCAGTCTTGGGGAACCATTTTCTAGGTGACTCAGTTTTCATAGTTTATATTAATATTTTTAAGATAACTGCAACACTATTCCTCCACTAAAACATAGCCCTTGTTTTATGTATGCTGTGCCCCAGGCATAGTACTAAGTATTTAATATGCATTTTCTTTCTATATTTTGTAAGATAGGGATTATCACTATGACCATTTTCCAGGTTATAAAAAGAGAAAGGATATACTATTGGGTACAAAGTTGCATAGCTAATGAAGAATGGCTTATCTAACATCAATAGCTCAAGTATTGAGCTATAGACAATATATTATGCATAATATATTATAGTATAATATATATGTTGATGTGGGAGTGATTTCTTATTAATAAAGAAACTGCCTAGGCCCATTTCATAGGCCAACCCTTAGGTAGGTGGAGAAAACAGAACAGGATGCTGGGAGAAAGAAGCTGAGTCAGTGAGTCGCCATGGTTCCCCCACTCCAGGCAGATGCAGGTTAAGATCATTCCTGGTAAGCCGGCTCGTGGACTACACAGAATAATAGAAATGGGTTAGATCAATATGTAAGAGCTAGCCAATAAGAGGCTGGAACTAATGGGTCAGGCAGTGATTAAAAGAATACAGTTTCCGTGTAATTATTTCGGGGCATAAGCTAAGCTAGCCATGTGGGCGGCAGGGTGCTGGGGACGCAGCCCCGCCACTCCTACATCAACAATATGTGTGTGTGTGCATATGACCATACTGAGGAATTGAACAGAAAGCCTTACAAGGGCTCTCCCCTTGAGCTCTATCTTCAACCCTCAACTTCATATAATTGTAGATTATATATATATATATATATATATATTCATTTATTAATGTATTAAAATGGCTTGTGTCATGTCTGGTTGTAAGTATGCATCAATAAGCATTCAGATAGGGTCCTTGTAACAATGTCCATCACAGTGGGGGAAACTGGCAGTCACAAAATAAACCGGTGAACACATAAGAACTTCAGACAGGGCCAGGTGCCATAAGGCAAGAAAACATGCTAACAGGAGTGACAGGGAGATGGCGGCGGAGGGTGGCTACTATGATTTGGGCAGTCAGATTGTTCTTGCCAGGGTGGCCGGGAAACAGAGAAGAATTATGATAGGAGACAATGTTAAAGAAGTCAGTTGGCTCCTGGTGATCCTGAGTGAGGTAACCCAGACCCAAAAAGATGAATATGGGATGTACTCACTCATAATTGGTTTCTAGCCATAAATAAGGGTCACGGATTCTACAATGGTGATCCTAAAGAAGCTAAGTAAGAAGGTGAACCAAAGGAAAAACTCATAGTTATCCTCTTGGCTATGGGAAATAGACAAAATTGCCTGGGAGAAAATTGGGATCTTGGGGGTGGTGTGGGAGGGGGGTAAGGGGAGATGGGGAGAGATAAGGCAGAAGGGGAGGATGGGGGGAACTTGGGGAAAAAGGAGGATTGAGATAAAGGAAGGTTGGATAGGGGAGCACGGAAGCACAATTTTTAGTTAAGTGAGCCACCTTAGGGTTGGCAAGAGACTTGAACCTAGAGTGGCTCCCAGGAGCCCAAGCCGAGGTCCCCAGTTGAAGTAGGGTTTTCTAAGGTATTCTACAGCGTTTAGATTTTTATTCTAAGGGCACTGAAAAATTCACCGGATGGTTTACATATTTCAAACTTATTTTTAATTGACTTGTAATTGTACATATTTAGGGGGTTCCAGTGTGTCATTCCAATACACGCATTCAATGTGTAATAGCCTGATCAGGGTAACTGACATATTTATTTTCTCAGACACGACATCTGTTTGTGTTTGAAACATTCAGACTCACCTCTGAGAGCCCTTTTGACATAATCAGTTAATTGGCAAGGACCATTATCCTCGGCCGTGAAAAATTAGTAGTTATTTATTGTACTCAGATGATTTAAAGCAGAGAGGGATAGGTTTCATGCATGAAGGAAAATGATCTGCCCAGAGCTGGCGTGGAAATGGACTGAGTTTGGAGTCCAGGTGAGAGAGGATGGTCACTGATGCCGGCGGCGGGTGAGCCACTGGTAAGAGAGTAGAGTTTGGGTGACCTTTGAAAGGAGAGGTGGCATGTTTTGCTGAATGAGAGGTTGTGTGTACAGTTTGTAACAGAAGCCAAGGATCCTATCCAGGTCTCAGATCTACTCTTCAGAAGGGGCCCTGAACAAAAGCTGCCTGACTGGTGGGGAAATCAGTCATATCGCCTTTAGCTGATATTTACTAAATTTACTAAATAGGTACCTATATACAACAATAAGGAGAAGCAATAAATTCAGATGATTTTTTAAAAGTATGATTCTAAGGTCTTTCTGTGTATTATGCCATTCAATTTTAAAACACTTTATAAAAGTTGATAAAGTTGTTAGTCCTCTTTTTTTATCAGTAAGGGTCAAAGGAATTGAACTGCAATTAAACCAAAGGCTCTGGTTTCACAATCTGTTGTTATCTGACTATACATTAATCTATAATGTTACTATTACATTTAGCTGGGGGCCTGGCAGGACCACACCCGTGAGCAGGAAGGAGCAGGGCTGGAGTGAGGCGCTGGAGGCTCGAGCACACTGATGGAAATTTTTGCTTACCACCTTCCAAATGGAGGCTGATGATGCTTTTTATGTGTGTTAGTCACTCTTAGTTGTGAGCCTGCCTGTGCCTAACCAACCACCACCTCCCAAGTACTCCGTGAATTTCCGGGTTGATCTTGGGTAAACCCTCCCACTCCGGCATCTCCTGAATCAGCAGCAATGCTTAGCAGCTTCCTACTCATGGGCCACGCGTCATTTTCAAAGTTGTCTGGAGTAGTTTATCTCGTCACAATTGTATATAACATAGAAGTCTTTGAAGTTTCTCATTCTAATAAAAATGGCTGTGAGTAAAACCATTTAGGCCTGTCTTACGGAATCCCACGATCTTTGACATTTCTGATGAACGTCTTTATAGAAGAGGTGGAAAGGAAGTGTGGCTGTCTTCAGGGCTACTAGGAATACTAATCCCCTCATCGCGGAATGCACACTTGGCGAAGCATACATGCAAAGGATTTTGAGCGTGGGTTTAAATGGTGGACGCTCCTCTCCCAGCTGAATGGTGCTTATAGTCAAGTTTGATGTAATGAACGGTTATAGTCAAGTTTGATGTAACTCTCTCTGTATATATTTTTAGATTTATTTTATGTGTATGAGTGTTCTGCTTACATGCATGCATGGGTAGCATGTACATGCCTGGTGCCTGTGTAGGTTGGAAGAAGGCACGGAATCTGGAAACTGGAGTTGTAGATGGTCGTAAGGCATCATGTGGGTGCTGGGAACTGAATCCAGGTCCTTGACAAGAACACAAGGGCTCTTAACTGCCCAGCCATCTCTCCTGCCCCAAATTTGACATAATCCTTGCTACTGTATTGCCACTCACTGAATTACCTTCATGTTGTATTGCTTTTTAAGAGGAGTAGTGATGTTTCCTGAGGCCAGCTGGTAGTCACTGCTGTGTGTGGGTGTGTAAAAGAGGCATCTCTCTCACTCTACTCCCTGTGGACTTACGTGATTTCATTGGACACGCCAGAGCAGATTTCAAGGCATTTGGTCACTTGGCACATATGATATTCTCACGGGTTTTACTTAACCAGCTTCCTTTGGCTGGAATTGTAAACAATATTTTTGGGGGAACTGTAAGTTTCCTTTAGTTCTTGTGTATCATTGTGGCCTACAGAACATGCAGAGTGAAATGGAAAATCATAAACAGTGAAATAATATAGAAATATATACTCTTACTAAAGCTGGATAGGAAGATGGACACCAAGTAATGGTTATTTTTATAAAAAAAATTGTTTTATGTCTATAGAATAGTCTGCTGGTGCCTGCAGAAGCCAGAGAGGACATCAGATCCTCCTGGATATGGTTGTGAGCTGTGGGTGTTAGGTGCTGGGAACTGAACGCAGGTCCTCTGGAAGATTTGAAAGAAAAGCCAGTGCATTTTTTTTGAGACAAGGTCTCTCTATGTAGTTTGTCCTAGAGTTCAATGTGTAGACCAGGCTGGTCTCATTGAGATTCTCCTGCCTCTATTGCTCTACCTTCCAGCTGTATGGGATTAATGGTGTGTGCCATATGCCTGGCCAGCAAATGCTCTTACCTACTGAGAGAAACATCTCTCCAGCCCCTGAATAATACAGTGTATGCCTGAGAGTGAGGAAAAAATACTAGCAGGTAACTAAATGAAATCTATTGTTGACATATTTAAATTTACAATTATTCTATGGTAGCCTTAAAATACTTGAATGTTAAACATCTTTATGTTTGTGTGTGTGTGTGTGTGTGTGTGTGTGAACCCGTGAGTGTGGGTGCCTGTGGGCATCAGAAGAGGGTGACAGAGTCCCTGGAGCTGGAGCTACAGGGGGTAGTGGGTGCTGGGACCTGAACTCAGATCTTCTACAAGAGCAGTATATGCTTTTAAATGCTAAGTCATCTCTCCAGTCCCTTAAATGTTATATTTTTAAGTTTTAGTTGGTATTGGAACTTCAATATGTGAATTTACTAAATAGGTACCTATATACAACAATAAGGAGAAGCAATAAATTCAGATGATTTTTTAAAAGTATGATTCTAAGGTCTTTCTGTGTATTATGCCATTCAATTTTAAAACACTTTATAAAAGTTGATAAAGTTGTTAGTCCTCTTTTTTTATCAGTAAGGGTCAAAGGAATTGAACTGCAATTAAACCAAAGGCTCTGGTTTCACAATCTGTTGTTATCTGACTATACATTAATCTATAATGTTACTATTACATTTTTAATAAAAATATATAATCTGTTTTTTTTTTCCACCGATGGTTGAACACTTTCAATGTGACTTGTCCTGTGTTAGGAGACGTCAGGTGGGCGATGGCAAGTAGGGCCCAGGCGTACTCTGAAGCATCCTTGTGTCTGCTGGGGTTCAAAGAGGGTGTAAGTCTGCTCTTTAAGATAGAGGGGAGTAAGACATTGCAGCGGCAGTGAAGAGCAGCAGCAAATGCTAGCAGTGGGAAGGAACTGAATGTCCATAGACATCAGGGAGTAGAGACTGTTCTGACCACAACCCCACAAGATTGGGTCTAACTACAGAAGCCCAGGGTGAGGTCAGCCTCACCGGCTCAACCACTGACAACCAAGGAAACGCTGAAAATGGCTGTTATTGTCACACTGATGCGGGGTTGAAGGACTAAACTAAATAACACATGAAGATGGTTGAAGCTCTAAGTGCTCAGCAAATGCTTCTAGGAGGGGTGGTGGTTGAATACGCAGACCAAACCTGGAGCTCTTGTATTGTGGGTGGCCTGGGGTAAAGGTGAGGGCTTCAGTTTCATAGTGTCTCATTTCTGGAGGTCTTTTACTGTCTTCATCACAACCTCTGAAGCCAGTGGAGTCTCTACCTTCTCCAGAAAGGCTACTTTCTCTCTATTTTACCCTGCTGGAGTCTGGGGATGTTGCCTGGGTGTGGACATGTTAACCACGAAGAGCCAGCTGGGCCTGGAAGCAATTCTCTGTCAGCATCTTTGTCTTCTTTCTTTGCTGTTTTGTTTCCTTTACTACTTCTTTGTTCTTGGATTTTCTTTAACACTTATGATTTATATTGACGGGATGTCATTTAAATACACTTAGAAAATGCAACTGGGGTACAGGGTATAATGGAATGACTTAAAATCCTAGTTGGTCAGTGAGAGAATTTGTTTTCTTGATCAGCTGTGAAGAAAGAGGAGACCAGAAAGGAAGGAGCATTGCATGAGGAGAATGTTCCCACAAGTAGCCAGAGTGATTGATTTTTTTTAAAAAAATAAGGATTCACTATAAATCCCAGGCTGGCCTTGGACTGGCAATTCTCCTACTTCAATCTCTTGGGTGTTGAGTGCTGGGATTACGGGCTTGTGCTGTTGTGCCTGGTTACATGTTTGGTTTTTAAGAGTAGATTAATTAATTGGACAAAGGGCCAATCACTCAATAGAGTGAGAAATCTCTTGTAATCTCCTTCCTTGTCAGCACAGCTATTTCCTACCCACCCACGTGTGTCTTTTTAATAATCTAAAGGGATGTCTGCTCCAAAAGATACAAATTTGAATGAAGGTAAGCAGAGAACGTTATCTCTGGAGTGCCTATCATGTGTCAAGCACATGACTAAGTATTTATTGGGTACTCAGAGCAGTTCTCTGAGAGACTGAACCCTTACCAAATAAAACCAGTTCCAGAGAATCTCTGAGATCCATCTACACGAGCCAGTGAGTAGATCTGAGGTTTTTAACTTGTGATTTTTGATTCCTTTCATGGTCCTCCTTTGTGTCCTTCATACGGTGGAAACACGATACAGCACGTTATTTGTTTTGCTTAGGCGTGCTAGCATATAACACCTTGTCATCCTCCCAACCCCAGCTCCTGATCTATCCCTGGCCGTTCTTCAGCTTTTCTTCCTTTCTGCTCACTAAAATGGTGAGTATTGGGATAATGTTTAAAAACACGAATTTCATAGTTTTCCAAGTGCTAGATCAGAATTCTGTTATTTTGTCTCCCTTGCCACATCCTGAGTGGGAAGCCCCGGAACCCTTCTCATTGGAACTCTTTGCAACCATCACTCCCAAACACTGTCATTTCTAACTCCCTCATCTTCCCTGATGCCAGCTTCTCCGGAGATGCTGAGACTTCTTTGCCCCACGGTGCCGCTGTTAACTAACACACGGGGAGGTGAGGAAGGCGTATGCTTAAAAACACACAGGCCTGACGTGAAGTCACACTTATTGCTTTGGATTAGCCTCTGTCACGCTTACAAACACAACTTTGCTTAACTCTCAGATCCCCAGCTTCACCCAAAGCCGTCACGCTTCGGCAGATGTGATGATTCACACGGTCTCCTTTGAAAAGCTCCCCAAACCGCGTAGCGTTGTGTCCGTGGACTCCTCAAACAAACTCGCCTATGGGCGCTTAAAGAGCCCCACGGGCTTCTTCCACCCAAGTTGTGGTCTGGGGCATGTCAGGAACAACCAAGGGTCCTCCCAAGCACCAGCCTCTCCCTCTAAGAAGCTTTCTATAGAAAACATGGAGGTTTCTTAACCACCGAGTGTTGGGACTCATTGAGTCCTGGCTTTCAGCCGCTCTTCCCTGTCTAGAGAATTCTAATTGAAGTGACTAAAAGCTGTCCTTTGCCTAGAGAATCAGAGGATGGGATTTTTACCTGTTGACCATTGACTGCAGGGTATTTAAGCCTCCATGGTGCTATTAAAGAGGGCCTTTTTGGTACCAGTATGGAAGGTCTGTGTGTCGGTCTGTCTCTGCGTGTGTATTCTCAACCTCCAGCCCCTTGCCCGAAGCTCGCGGGTTCTAGCGCATAGAGCGCAGACGAGGGTCCGCGGTGTGCGGCAACCGAATACAGTGTTGCAGGGTAGTCTTTCTGGTTTCTAAATTAGATTTAATGTGGCTCAGATGTGACTCCCTGGGTGCTCCCTCTAAAGTACACATACTAGTGTGTTCCCCACAGCCAACTATCATGAGCCACCAAAGAGAATGAGTGAAAAGTCTGAATAAATAGCTCACACTAAATAATTTTTAAAAAAATTAAAGAAGTCAAATATAAGAGAAGTTAGTCAGGAGATGTCAGCTACACACAATATTTGTATTGAATTAATTTAATACAAATAATCTTCAAGTCGTTGGTTAGGAGGTTAAAAGGGCTTAAAGAAACCCCTAAGACATCATAAATGTAGTACATGCAGAACATGTTCATTTTAAAAGAAAGAAGGAAAAAATGAAAGCATACAAATTTAGAGAGGGCTTTACCCGGAAGAGTGAAACACCTTTTTGAAGGGGCGTGGCTGGCTAGCTCGTGTAGGGACTGAGAGGAGTAATGGAGCTGGTTCTCTGAGGGTGGAGATAACTGCAGATTGAACTCATGTGCTGCCAGGGCAAGGCTCTGTGCCTGCTGGAGTGAAGCAGAGATCCCGAGGTGATAATCCTGGCACCCTCCGGCATCCGAGTAAGCAGAAAGTGCCCTCCTCTGCAGACCGTGCAGTTTTCCTCTCTTGCCCCCTAGTGGTCAAGTCTAGCAGAGACGCAGGCAGAGGAACAATGGGGGATTCTGGGCTCCAAGACAGGATTCTTGGATATCAGAGGGAGGATGGTGGAGCTGAAAAAAAGTAATTTAACAACAGGTACACAGATCAGTTTACTCTGAAATCTACATATTTCAAGACAGTCATCCTTAAGTATCTGGAATCTCCACACAATGTCATTTACTTCTAGTTTCTCTGTCTCTCTCTTTCTGTTTCTCTCCCTCCCTCCCTCCCTCCTTCACTCCCTCCCTCCTTTCCTCTCTCTCTCTCTCTCTCTCCATCCATCCTCTCTCTCTCTCTCTCTCTCTCTCT
>NW_004949129.1:816260-818432 GCF_000317375.1 Microtus ochrogaster | reverse complement strand
TCTCTCTCTCTCTCTCTCTCTCTCTGTGTGTGTAAGCACATCCCTGTACCTCTGTGGAGGTCAGAAAACAATTTTCAGGAGTTGTTTTTCTCCTTCCACTGTGTGGTTTCTGGGGATCAAATACAGGTTGCTAAGTCTGGTGGCAAGCACTTTCGCCTGCTGTGAGCTGTCATCTCACTGGGCCTCTTGTTTTGTTTCAGAGACAGGGTTCACACTGTAGCTCAGGCTGCCCTGGAACTCTCAGCAGTTCTAACTTAGCTTCTGGAGGACTGAGGTGACAGACCTGACTCAGTTGCTTACTTGTCTGTCCCTGAGGTGGTTTTCATTGTCACTTGGTTTTGGTGTTTTGCTTTTACATACTCCTGTCTACGCACACGCATGTATATGTGGATGCACATATGTGTGGACGCATGTGGAGGCCAGAGATCAATGTCGAGAATGCACCTCCATCACTTTTCATCTTATTTTAGAGACAAAGTCTCTCGCTGAATGTGGAGCTCAGACAGACTGTCTGGCCAAGAATCCCTAGGGACCCTTCCTATGGAAATGTCACCCTCATTTTTTTTTATGACAGTGTTGAGGACTAAATTCAGGACCTCATACTTGTGCAGCAAGGATTTCCCCAGGGAGCCATCTGCTCAAGCCTCCCTTCAACATTAAGTTTGGAGGTAGTTACTTCCTCTCTCTTCTTCATAAGCATCTGAGTATAAGCAACATAGTTACTCATCTGTAAACCATGGCAACAGAATATGTTTCCCAAGATCGATCTTTTAAGTAAAATTTCATCCATGTGAAGTTTAGCCTGTAGTGCCACAAAGGGGGCATAGAGAAGAAAAGGAAGCAAGGAGGGCAATATTCCCAGCAAAGATTACTACAGTGCATCACATCCCAAATGATGCAATAGGACAAGAAGTTTCTGCAGCCCTTGATTCTGTAATTAGTGATAGGGATATACATAGTATCTATAATTCTTTTCTTTCAACACTCACTTCATTTTTTATCTGGCTCTCAGTTGGTCAGGGATTTTAACTTGGGGGTGATTCTAGCCTTTATTCTTGAAGAGTCTGCATCCACAGTGGTCCTACATTTTTTGCTGTGAATTTTCCATTAATTTTTTATACTGACTCTTCATTTAATAACCTGTCTTTTTCATCTAGTCCTTTCTTGCTACAATTGAGTGGCAGCAACCCAGACTTCATCTCGAGATTCAGGATCAAGGACAAAACTCAGCAGAGTGACCCACTTTCTATCCCTCTGAGTTCAGTGACAGGAAGAGACCAAAATAGCACAATGGCAGTAATAGCTCCTAAGCTGTCATTTGGCTCCTGGTGAAAGTGTTTTCTCCTTAAGAACCAAGGCCGCTAAGCCAGCATAGCTCACAATTGTGGGACAAAGAACAATAGAGAGTCTGCATTTATTAGTTACAGAGCTACTCTTTCTCCCATTGTTTCAGAAGCCATGGTCTCAGCTGACACAGGTCACAGGTCCAAACATGTTAGAGACCCTGTAAAGAATCAGTCTTCAGGGTTATCCCGAAATGATGGCACAATGGCCTTCAGGAGGTCATTGGACTTCTTGGTTAGGCTAGCAGGTTTGAGGTAAGAACTCACAGGTGAAGACTAATTGGTTCCAAAGGGTTGGACCGATCACAATCATTTATTATCAAAAATTTATTTTGATATAAGATGAATTATCTGAGAACCAATGTGTGTGGGACAACATTGCAGAACAGAGAACATTCTTCAAGCCTGGGAGTGTTGGGGTAGGCTTTACGTGTCCATATATAGAATTCTTCCTCTAGGTAAATTGGAGTTCTCATCCTATAATGGACTTAACAGACATCTATAGAACATTTCACCCAAATAGGAAAGAATATACCTTCCTCTCTGCAGCTCATGGAACCTTCTCGAAAATTGACCACATACTCGGTAACAAAGCAAACTTCCACAGTTACAAAAAAATATTAGGGGCTGGAGAGATGGCTCAGAGGTTAAGAGCATTGCCTGCTCTTCCAAAGGTCCTGAGTTCAATTCTCAGCAACCACATGGTGGCTCACAAAAAAATATTAGTAGCTACCTGTGTCTTATCGGATCACCACGGATTAAAGTTAGAATTCAACAACAATGCTACCCCCAGAAAGCCTACAAACTCATGGAAACTGAACAGTCAACT
>NW_004949129.1:804555-816073 GCF_000317375.1 Microtus ochrogaster | reverse complement strand
CACCTGAAAGCTCTAGAAAAAAAAGAAGCAGACTCACCTAGGAGGAGTAGAAGACTGGACATAATCAAACTGATGGCTGAAATCAACAAAATAGAAACACAGAAAACAATCCAAAGAATCAACGAAACAAAAAGCTGGTTCTTGGAGAAAATCAACAAGATTGATGAACCCCTACCCAAACTAATCAAATGACAGAGAGAGAATGCGCAAATTAATAAGATCAGAAATGAAAAGGGGGACATAACCACAGACATAGAGGAAACTCATAGAATCATTAGATCTTACTATAAAAGCCTGTATGCCACAAAATTGGAAAATGTAAAAGAAATGGACATTATTTTAGATAAGTACCATATACCAAAGTTAAACCAGGACCAGGTGAACAATCTAAATAGACCTGTTAGTCGCGAAGAATTAGAAGCTGTTATCAAAAACCTCCCTACCAAAAAAAGCCCAGGTCCAGATGGTTTCAATACAGAAATCTACCAGAACTTCCATGAATACCTAATACCTATTTTCCTTAATGTATTTCACAATGTAGAAACAGAAGAGTCATTGCCAAATTCATTTTAGGAAGCTGCCATTTTTGAGAGTTGATTGCAGCCTTCCATACCACGTAACAGGAATGTTCTAGGCCTCCGGGTTTGGAAATCCACCAAGCATTGGTTTGATCGAATCACACCAACTCTCCTCACTGGTAGGTTAGCTGTGGGCGTGGGTACAGTCATCAGTGTCAGAACCAGGGCTCTGCCAATTTCACAGGACTTGGTTCGAAGCATCAGGTGCATGTTTCAAATAAGAAGGATGAGCCGAGGTGATGAGGAAGTGAGTATAACATCTCCCATGCTCCATTTATCTGAGAAGGAATGCTGTCTCAGAAACCTAACCTCCTGCTTTGTAGGCTTCATCAGACAGTCCTGTGATGCTCTATTTCTGTAACATATTTTCTTTAAATCCTAAGCTTGTCTTCCAGTGTTAGACCCAGACATCTGCACAGCAAGTATATAGGACTGTTAATTTAACTATCAACAGTTTCTGTGTCTTTGAACTGTTGTTGAACTATTTAGCATGCAGCTTTTTCAGACTGGTTTATTTCACTTGTTTTATAATAAACCAAAGAGTATTTCACTGGATAGATGTCCCAGAGTTTGTTTATCCTATTCACCTACTGAAAGATATCTTGGTCACTTACACTCAACATCAGTGCAGGTTTTCAAAGTAAATACAAGTTTTCATCTCAAATGGGTAGATATACAGGAGCACAATTTATAGGTTCTATGGTAACAAGATGTTCAGTTTTGCAATAAGGTACCAGACTACCTAAGGGCTGTAGCATTCTGCTTCCCCATCAACAACAAGTGAGGTTTTCGTTGCTGCACATCCTCATCAGCATTTGGTTGTGTTGTTGCTTTGGATTTAATTATTCTAATAGGTGTATAAGTTCTTCTTTTTCATCCTTTTCTTTTCACTGGGAAAGACCTTCACAGCTCCCTATGAGGATTCTCTCCTTCGTAAAGCCTCTCTTGCTGCTGATGCCATCACAAAGGCCTTACTGGTCCCATGGTGAAGCAATCATTTTCAGATTCTGCTGCTCATTCTATGTGTTCCGTTCAGTAAACACACCCAAGGTACTATTTCCAGTGTGGAGACCATCCACAGACCATCGGTCATTTCCGTAAGATCTTGAGGTATTGCTTTCTTTTGGTCCCTTTGTTCTGTCAGCATCTCGGTGTCTTTTTCTAAACTGATGCACACAGGAAACCCAGCAACGTTAGTGCTTTTCACATAAAGTCTCAAAGATGATGTGAATTTGTTGACTTGATGGGGAGGGATCACATGGCAAGATCCATGAGCTCCCAATGACATAATTCTGCCCCTCTCTTTCTTTTTTCTCTTTTATATTTCCAGACAAAAAAAAATTTTTCTCAATTTTATATGTTGTTATTTCCTATTATTCAAGTAGGGTTTTGGTACTTCCTGGCCTGTGGAGAAATACCTTATTGTAAGCAGGCCTCTCAAGACATATTGACCACAAACACTACCCACTAAGAGTGCTTTTGTGAACTGGGAGGAGACTATAATTTATCTCATCACATTGTAGCTATTTGACCATATGCTTTTTCATTATGGATAGCCAGGTTGTCATAGATAAGAACTGGTTTTTTATGCCTTCCAGTTTCCTGCCTTACAGTGGCCATTAATGCATTTTAATGGCGAGAATAATACATGATGCATGAATGACTTAGTTTCTCAGAAGAAACAAAAACATTCATTTAAGTACATTTTCTAAAATTGTAAGCGAGTGAAATACTAGATGAACAAGTAGAGACAAAAACCATGGTTTCTTTGCTCAGGATATAATATTTATTAAGAAACATCACAAGACACAATACTACAGATATAATGGAAATACACAATAGGCAAGCTAATTATGATCCAAAAAATAAGGAATCAAAGGCAAAATGAAGAATAGTTCAGTCTGTTTCCTCTTTCCTTCCTTCCTTCCTTCCTTCCTTCCTTCCTTCCTTCCTTCCTTCCTTCCTTCCTTTCTTCCTTCCTTCCTTCCTTTCTTCCTTCCTTCCTTTTTTCCTTCCTGAGACAGGATTTCTCTGTGTAGCTTTGGAGTCTGTCCTGGAACTTGCTTTGTAGACCAGGCTGGCTTCGAACTCACAGAGATCTCCCTGCCTCTGCCTCTCGAGTGCTGGAATTAAAGGTGTGCACCACCACAGCCAGGCTGGTCTAGCCTATTTCTTAGAGGCTGGAGGTGCAGTAAAGAACTTCGATTTTCCATGATGACATTCGAAGAATGTCTCTCAGCTGTAGTCTGGTGCCATTGATGCTGAAAAGCTTTAAGTAAACAGAAATGAAAAACTGGTCATCAAGCAGGATGGATAGAGTTCTGGTCTGTTCTTAAGAAAAGATTTCTCAAGAGTTTGATAATTTTTAAATCCACAAGAGTTTCAGAACCAGTGTATCCAAAACAACTTGGTGAATTCTTAGTATTTCTGGATCCACTGTAGAGGGTCAAAATATTGATTATAGAACAGACCCAGACAGGACTGTGATGAACTGGTACTCTATAGCCCCATAATAGACAATGAAGTAAAGGTTGAAGAAATTGTTACTGGTCCAGGATTAGTCAAGGAGATGAACAATTCAGGAGCATTGAAAATCTGCAATCTGGCTCTTAACAGGTGAGTTAGCAGCAGTAGCAGCAGCAGGCTGGGCGGCAGCAGGACTGTCCACAGTAGGATGGGCGGCAGCAGGAGGCCTGGGCATGGTGCAGCTGGCAGCAGGTTGGGGGAATAGAGCTCACCACGCAACAGGGGGGCAGGAAGGTGCCCTCCACGCGGCAGTCTGGGCGGCACCATCTAACGCGGTAGCTCACACCTCCATAGCCACCCTCCTGGCCGTAGCCAATGCCACCCCCGATGCCATAGCCATAGCCACCTCCGATGCCATAGCCATAGCCACCTCCGATGCCATAGCCATAGCCACCTTCGCAGCAGCTTGGTTGGAAGCAGCTGGAGCCGCAGGTAGCACCAGTGGAGCAAGAGGGAAAGCCGCAGAAGCTAGTAGTACAGCAGGCCATGGTGTTAGGAGCTGGTTGAGTGTTGAGTATCTGGGATGAGTTTCTGAGTTTGGGAGCTGACCTGAACATGGGCCCTTTATATAGTCGAGCGAGCTAGTGCTTATAAAATTCTTAACATATTTTTCTTGTTTCTGTTTAAATTTGTTCCTCAGTGGTACTCTGATTGGCTTCCATTGAAATTCTTGTGACATATGATGGGAATGACTTTGTTTTATAAGGTTGTTGCGACTCATTCTATGGGCCATGTACTCTTTAGGGGAGTGTTTGTGGTTTCCATGTTCAAAGAGCCTTCTCACTTTAGGTTAGGGCAACACCCTTATTGTGAATAGTTGCCATTCCTCTTGGGCATCTATGCACAACTCGGAAACAGAGGACAATTTGTTCCAAGAATCATTTTTTCCCTCCTGGATACATAGATCAAGTTACATTTAATTTAGCACACTGGGGTGTTTGATCACATGTAACAGACGCATCTTCCACATTGGCTCTATCCAGCCCCATCTCAAATGAGCTTCGTAGGTCTTGCCCTTCCGGCTGCTTGGTAACGTGTGAGCACTGTATTTCAGGCCAGAGTTTTTTCGTTGTGAACCAAGCAACATGGTTTTTCAGAAAGTATCTAGCCTGATTTTGATAGAGTGTTATTAAATGTTTATTGAATCTGATTCAGTGGGGGAGTAACTGAGGGGGCGGAGCATCAGGCATGATTCATGGACGCCTGAGCCACTCAAGAATGAGTAAATAACACTTTCAAGTCGTAGTGCTGCCCACAAAGGAGGCTCGTTTGCTGTGGAGACACTGGGGAACGTCGAGTTATTTTTGTCTTAATTTGGCTGTTGAACAAAAGCTTGGGGGAAAATATCTAGGAGTCACGACATCTTGAAAAAATGCACAGCCGCTCAATTTTCTGGAATGTACCATCCTGTTTGTGATCCATCCTTGCTGCCAATCTAATGAGAGAGGTAAGTGCTGGGAACTTGTAAATAACCTCGAAAGAATTTTCTCATGTCTTCTTAGATTTTTGTATTTTATGTGTTGTAGTCAATGTCTTTCCCAAGAGTTAAAATTAGATGATAAAATCTGTCTCGTTTTCCAAAAAGGCATGTTTTGACTGGCTTGTAAATTTTAGATTGTGATATTTATGTTTGAGATTTCTAACACATCTGTATGGCATGAAGCTGGAACTCAGCAGTTATACCCCAAAGTTGTCTGCTCTTCTCTCACCTAGCACAGAGGTACCCCTCTTACCCTTGGCAAGTGCAGGTGAATACTGCAGTTGAAGTTTACAGAGCTGGGAACCAAAGGGAATGAGAAGGCCAAGTAGTAGGAACTAAATCCAAGTTGTCTCAGAAATAGTATTGGTAGATATTTTCTAATCTATTTAGTAGATAATCTGGTTTCTTTATTTTGTACATGGAGGAAGAAAAACATTTGCTGGACTGAAAGGGACAAGGTCAGAGCTGATAGAAAAAGTTCATCCAGGGTAACTCTATTTGTCTGGATCTATTTTAATAAAACATCCACATATTGAAATAGCCATGAAGATTATTTAATGCACAGAACATTTTTTATTAGAGATGACTCAAGCATAAAGCAATTTTCACATAGCAATTTTGTTTTAGACTAAGATGTTTATGCCTGAAGATTATTACGGTCTGTAGGTGGGCAGCTTAAAATTAGAAGATGGACAGAAATCTATCCACGTGTGCACAAAACACTTTATTTGAGAGCAACAGAGATTATTTAAGTAGGAAGCATGGCTGAAGATATGTGGCGACCAAGAACTAGGGAAGGAAGTCCATATGTCACTGGAATGAAGTTCCACCTCATCCTGGTGCACTGCCTAAGCAAAGCAGAGTCCTTTGAACACATCAACTGAGGTGTGTTTGCAGTAAACTAATTCCAGCACATCTGTGTGGTCCCGATGAATAGTTTCACTACTGATGAGCAGGTTAGCGACATGAAGATACTTAGCATCCACCACACAGAGCATTTTCTTAGAGATCCACGCAATTCTGCAGGACTTTCCATTTCATTCTGAGATACCCAGAACCCTAGCTCTTAGCAGCTAGGCTCAGAGCAGCTTGGGGGGCAGCAGTAGCAACAGCAGGCTGGGCGGCAGCAGGACTGTCCACAGTAGGATGGGCGGCAGCAGGAGGCCTGGGCATGGTGCAGCTGGCAGCAGGTTGGGGGTGTGCTGCTCACCACACAGCAGGGGGGCAGGCAGGTACCCTCCACGCGGCAGTCTGGGCGGCACCATCTGACGCGGCAGCTCACGCCTCCACTGCCACCCTCCTGACCACTGCCAGTTCCACAGCAGCTTGGTTGGCAGCAGCTGGGCTGGCAGCAGCTGGACTGGGAGCAGCTGGGCTGGCAGCAGCTGGACTGGGAGCAGCAGGGCTGGCAGCAGCTAGATTGGGAGCAGCTGGGCTGGCAGCAGCTGGACTGGGAGCAGCTGGGTTGACAGCAGCTGGTCTGACAACAGCTGGGCTGGCAGCAGCTAGAGCCACAGGTGCCACCGGTGGAGCATGTGGGAAAGCCACAGAAGCTAGTAGCGCAGCAGGCCATGGTGTCAGGAGTCAAGTTGGTTGTTCTGTGAAGAGAAGTTTCTGAGTTTGGACTGTACCTTCCTCACCTGGCCTTTTATATATTCCTTAGAACTGCGTATTCATCTCGCATTTAGCATCTTTCCTTGATGCTAGTTTGCAAAGTTGGTCTTTGATTGGTCAATATCTGAGTAATTGAGAAAATTATAAACAGTGTTTACATCGTCTGCTGTAGTCAATGATCAATTAGTGGCACCGAGCTTCCTCTTTTCCCTCTGGTCTAGGGGAAGGTGTATTGACAAACATGACAGCCCTCTATAAAAGTCACATGACAGACTGTGGGCCAAACAGGGCCTAGGCTTGCTTTGTCTCAGCTGACCTTTGATAACCTTAGGCACAGTGCATCCAAAGGGAACATTTGTTTCCTAAGCAGCCACTCATCAACAATCATGATTTCATAAACAGTTTCCTTAGACTCTGTAAGACTAATATTGGTGTCATCAAGACATGAGCCATTTAATTGATCGGCATCTAAACAAAGTCAGCCTCTCTGGGATCATTCTGTGCAGGACAGAAGATTCTTAAGGCTCCATGCTTCCTCCTTTTGATCACCAATGCACACATTACAAACTGAAGCCTTTGATGACTTTGCCTTTATGTTGTTTTCTGTCTTTGTCATAGTATCTATCTCTCTCTCCATCTATCTATCTATCTATCTATCTATCTATCTATCTATCTATCTATCTATCTATCTATCCATCTATCTACCATGCAACCATGCATACTATGTATAGTATTTATTGCATGATATAAACAAATACTATTTAACAAGGTAATCACCAATATACACATCACAAACTGAAGCCTTTAATGATTTTGCATTTGCATTATTTTGTCTTTGTTACTTTAAATGTCTTTATTTAATGCAATATATATGTTATTAATACATACCATTTAACAAGTCAAACAATAATGGAGTCGTATAAAGAAAAATTGATGTCTCTTTTCCTCAATGTGCACATATATGCACACACACACACACACACACACACACGCATATCTTTTCCTAAATTAGTACACCAGAGATGACCAATATCAGCTGTTTGGTGTTTATTCTTTGGCACCATCATTCATACTTCTAGAAGTAATGACGTGTGTGTGTGTGTGTATCTTCTATTCCAATAAAATGTGAGTTTTATACATGTTTAACTTCAAATTTTAATTGTGACAAATACTCACTGTATGAAGTTTATGTCAACATTTGAAGTATTTATGTCAATCATCTTAGCCTTTGGGTCTTATTATCCCTATTGAAAAACTTTTGACTATGCGTAAGGATTTGTTCCTGGGCATTCCACTCTGATTGTCTATTTTTGTGTTAATGCCACACTATATTGATTACTTTAGCTTTTAAATACATTTTGAAATCAGGAAGCTTACAAAACTAGTCTTGTTCTTTTAAAAAAAGTTCTTTTATTTTTCTTTCTGTGTATATGTGTTGGTATGTACCTTACATGGGAGTGGATATGCCTGTGGAGGCCAGAGGAGACGGATGCCCTTGGAGCTGGAGTTTCAGGCAGTTGTGAGCTGCTCAGTGTGTGTGCGCGGGGAAACTTCCACAAAAGCAGCATTGAGATTTGGATAGGGATTGCACTAAATCTGTAGATCTGTCGGTGCTATCATTATTTTCACAGTATAAGTTTTACAGTTCATGAACATGGGATATCTTTCCACTTATTTACATCTTTTAAAATTTGTCTCAGCAATCTTTTGTTATTTTTGTTGTCCAAATATTTTCCCTCAGTCAAATTGATCCCTTTAGAGTTTGTTTTTCTCCTGAGGTCACTGTAAATGTAATGCTTTCTGTAACTTCTTTTTCCTATGGTTTACTTTTAGTATATAGAAATCTAAGTCTCTCTCTCTCTCTCTCTCTCTCTCTCTCTCTCTCTCTCTCTCTCTCTCTCTCTGTGTGTGTGTGTGTGTGTTGTTTGTGTGTTTGTATTGGTAGCTTTGCTAAATTCATTGGTTGGCCTGAACACTCCTTTTCTGTGTGGATGTTTAGGTGTGTGTGCAAGATCCTGCTATCTTTGGACAGAGATAATTTTACCTTTTCCAATTTGGTTGATATTTATTTCTTTTCTTTACTCTAGCTAGTAGTTCTGGTAGTATGATGAGCAGCATACCAAAAGTTAACATTCTTGTCTAATTCCCAAGCTAATGGGAAAATCCATCAGGCTTTGGCTACTGAGTACGAGGTTAACTGTATTCTTTTAATTGACGGTTTTTACTGTATTGAGGTAGTTTCATCCTTTTCCTAGCTTATTGAATTCTTTAAGTTAAAAATTACATTTGTGTATGTATCAGTGTATGTACGTGTGTGTGTGTGTGTGTGTTAGTGCATGTGGAGGTTCAAAGATAACTTGCAGGGATCAGTTCTCTTCTTCCGTCATAGGAGTTCCTGGGATCAAACTCAGGTTGTCTGGCTTGGAAGTAGCTTTTGCCCACTGAGCCGTCTACTTAGCCCCACTGTTTAAAGGGTTTTGAAATTCATCAAAACTTTTTTGGGGGGGTGGGAACAGTTGTGATAACCATGTATGTGTCCCCCTTTTTATCTGTTAAATAATGATTGCACTGATGTTTTTATATGCTAGACAATTCCTGCATTGTGAGATAAATTCTCACTTAGTAATGCTTTTTGATCATTTTATTATCCCATTGAATTGTTTGATAATATTTGACTGATTACTGTTGTATGAATATTGATCGGGAATATTATTCTGCGGTTTTCTTATTTTACTTTGCCATCAGACTGATGGTGGCTTCATAGACTGAGTTTGGAAGCATTTTTTCTCCTCTTCTATTTTTAACCCTAATTGCCAGGACAATGAACATTTTTTTGGAGATATTTCTTGCTAATTGCCAGTAATTTTTTTTAATGTATTTGGTAGAATTTATCTGTGAACATATCTGGTCCTTGGACCTTTTTTGTTGGGAAATTTTTGATTACAGATTCTGTGTCCTTTTTAGTTATAGTTGTGGTCAATTTTTCAAGTTTTTTATGACTGAGTATTGATAGGTTGTATGTTTGTAGAATTTTTCCACAGATATGCTTGTATCTGGACATCATATATCTACATTATTCAATTTCTTTATATGTGAGGAGGCCAGAGGTTGATACTAGATGTCTTCTCAATTACTCTCCATTTCCTTGTTCTGAGACAGGGTAAGTAAGCTTGGAGCTTGCTGGTATTTATGGCCACACTCAACTTTTTTTCTTTCATGGGTGCTGAGGAGCAAACGCAGGTTCTAATGCTTAAGTGACAACCATTTGACCAACTGATTCCAGTTTCTTAGTAGATCCTATATATAAAGCTCATTTTAAGAGCCATATAGCACTTCAGAGTACAACAATAGCAGAGTTTATTTACTTATTTTTATAAATTGTCTTAATTTTTTTATTGTTTTTGTTTCTGTTTTTTCAAGACAGGGTTTCTCTGTGTAACAGCTCTGGCTGTCATGGAACTCACTCTGTAGACCAGGCTGGCCTCAAACTCATAGATGTCCGCCTGCCTCTGCCTCCTGAGGCCTGGGATTGAAGGCGTGCGCCACCACCACCAGACTAATTTTAATTTTTAAAACAAAACCATATTACACAATTTCCCCCTTCCCTTTGTACTCCCTAGCCCTTCCCATGCCACCTGTCACTCTTTACTCCATCTCAAATTAGTGTCTTTCTTGTCTTTAATGATTATTGTTATGTATAGATGGACATAAACCTATAGACGCAGTGTTCTGAATCTATTCAGTGCTGCTTGTACATACATGGTTTCAGAGCTGACCATTTGGTGTTGGATAACCAACTAAGAGCTTCATCCTTGAAAAAGACTAATTCTCTTGCTCCCAGGGTTCCCTAGTTGTCTGTAGTTCTTTATCCAGGGGTGGGGCCCATGAGCGTTCCTCTTTCCATGTTTGCTTGTCTATTGATCTTGTCCCTGCTCTGGTCTGGTTTAGACAGCCATGCTATTGAGGTACCACGACTGATGCTCCCTATCATTTCTAGGAGACAATCTCACAGCAGATTTCCTGGTCCCCTCTCCACATCTTCACCCACAGATTCCAGAACCTTAGATGTAAAAGTTCTGCTGTGGATGTAGCTATTGGGATGGGACACAACATGACCAGAGGTTCTCTGCATTTTGATTGGTTATAGTTTTCTGTAATTGTCTCCTTTTGTTGCAAAGAGAGGGACGTGAGCTACATTTATCTGTGGGTCTAAGGACAGATTTTTATAATGTAGTTAGGAATTATGCGGGTTTAATAAAGTGACTGTCGTTTCTCTTCTAAGATTCATGACCTCAATAGGGATAAAACAAACAAACAAACAATAAAAGAATGGCTGACAGTGTGTGTTTGCCTGGGGCTGCAGGTCAGCTGGTAGGATGCTTGCTGAGCATGGATGAAGCCCTGGGTCCAGTCCCCGGAACTAAAAGAACCAGATGTGGTGGCACATACCTGCAATCTCAGCACTTGAGAATGGAGGCAGGAGAACAAGAAGTTCAAGGTTACATATTCAGACATGGTTACATAGTAAAATTGAGGCTAGCCAGGATGTGTGAGACCCTGTTTTCAAACAAACAAACCCCAAACGCAAAACAGTATGTGATAACAATGGAAGGTTGAATTTGCACATTTGCACAAGTGTTTGTGTTTCCTTTTCTTCTATAAGCATTGGGCAGTTTATGTGATGAACCCGAAAGTAGATGGTGGTTAGAATTAAGGGGGCAGAGGACAGACTGTGCCCCCGTTTCTGTCCTGTCCTTATAAGGCACTTTTGGATCCAAGTAGGTTGCTAGACAGTCTGTCAGGGAAGTGAGCTCTTGGCTTACCCTTTGCCCTTTGTTCACACCTCCTATTTTTCTGAGTTTGTTACTATTTGAATGTATACATTTTGATTTAAACCAAAGCAAATTCTCATTTGATTCTTCACAGTTATTTATTTTATGTGTGTCTGTGGGCTACAGGGCTTATGAAGAGGTAAGAAGACAAGTTGAAGGGCTCAGTTCTTCTCCTGCCACCAGTGTTAAATCAGGTGGCCAGTCTTGGCCACAAGCTCCTTTACCACGGAGCCATGTGATTTTAAATCTATCTATCTATCTATCTATCTATCTATCTATCTATCTATCTATCTATCATCTATCTGTATCTATCTGTATCTATCTATCTATCATCTATCTATCTATCTATCATCTATCTGTATCTATCTAGCTGTATCTATCTATCTATCCATCTATCTATCTATCTATCTATCTATCTATCTATCTATCTATCTTCTATCTATCTATCATCTATCTATCTATCTATCTATCTATCTATCTATCTATCT
>NW_004949129.1:792514-804455 GCF_000317375.1 Microtus ochrogaster | reverse complement strand
CTATCTATCTATCTTCTATCTATCTATCATCTATCTATCTATCTATCTATCTATCTATCTATCTATCTATCTATCATCTATATCTATCTATCTATCATCTATCTATCTATCTATCTATCTATCTATCTATCTATCTATCTATCATCTATCTGTATCTATCTAGCTGTATCTATCTATCTATCTATCTATCTATCTATCTATCTATCATCTATCTATCTATCTATCATCTATCTATCTATCTATCATCTATCTATCTATCCATCTATCTATCTATCTATCTATCTATCCACCCACCTATCTATTATCCTATTATCTATCTATCTATCTATCATCTATCTATCTATCTATCTATCTATCTATCTATCTATCTATCTATCCATCATCTATCTGTCTGTCTGTCTTGAGTAAATATTGAGTAAAATCTTGGTTATATTCACTTTCTATTTAGAAATTGTAAAAAAAAACAGTTTTAAAATTTTCTTTTGCTTGTGAGGTTTTCTTGGGAGAGACTGGCCATTCTTGCCTATCCCTTTCTGTCCTGCAAGATTCTTAATTAAATGGAAATGGGTGGCTTGTTAGCACGTGTTACCACTGTTTTAAAATTGCCAGAAAAAGCTTCCTTCTAGTGGATGGGAAAGGAAGTCACATTTAGATTCTGCAATTGTGGCTTCAATGTCATTTAGTTGTAAAAGTACTGGGTGAGATTGAGAGACACTGGGTATCATAGTCAGTGATAGTTGTCAGCCTGACAATGATGTGGGATTCCCCTCTGTATGCTGTGAATATGTTTTATTACCATTGGTTAACAAAGAAGTTGTTTTGATGTATAGCAGGACAGAATATAGCTAGGTCAGAAGGGGTATATAGAGAGAGTAAGCAGAGTCCAGGAGACACAGTGTAGCTGCAAAAGGAGAAAGACCCCGAACATTGCTGGTAAGCTACAGCCTCATGATGATACACAAATTAATAAAATGGGTTAATTTAAGATATAAGAGCTTGCTAGAAATATGTGTGGGTCACTGGACAAACAGTGTTGTAATTAGTATAGTTTCTTTGTGATTATTTGAGAGTGAGCAGCCGGGAAATGAAAAGCAGTCTACATGACAAGGCCTACAATATCCTGAAAGGGATTCTCAACAAAGTGAGTGTCTTTTTCAGGTTAGTCTGTAAGAAGCTGTCTTGCTTATCAATTGATGGAGAATGGCTAAGTTCACTGTGGGCAGCACCATCCCTAGGCAATGGCCCTGGTCTTATAAGAAACATAACTAAATCTTACTCTGCAAGTGAGCTAGGGAGCAAGCCACTAAGCAGCATCCCTCCGTGATTCCCTACTCCAGGTTCTTGCCCTGACTTCCCTCAGTGAGGGACTGTAACCTGGACGTGTAAGCCAAACAGCCCTCCTCCTCTCCATGTTGCGTTTGTCCAGGGTGTTTAACAACAGCAGCAAAATGAAACAAGAATATGGAAGTTTTGCAGCTTTTTATGGGGTTTATTCACCGTTGGAGCTCACCCCATTTCCTAACAAAGTATAAGAAGAACAATATAGACTATAAAAACGGGCTGATGAGATAGCTCAATGGGTAAAGGCACTTGCCACCAAGCCTGATGACCTAAGTCCAATGTGTAGAACCATCAGATGGAAGGAGAGACTGCCTCTGAGCCCTACTTTCATGGCATGGCACGTGCATGCCTCATTTCCCAAGCAAATAAAGAAAGGTAATAAAATCAAACTCAGAAATTTTCTATGTGGCTCTATCGAGTATCTATCATTTGCACACTAAGTAAAAAGAAGCAAATTTTTGATATGACAACAGACATAATTTATTACCTTTGATACATTAGTCTTTTTTCCCCACAAGAACAATATACAGAACAGTGAAAGAAAAATGGAAAATATCTTAGCATCGAAGATTCTTCCATGGTTTTGGTAGCCCCCAACCCTTGTAACATGGGGACATGTCTAAGGAAAATTGATTTTCTCATTTTGAGATCAAATTTGGATTTTATTATTTTCATAAGGGATATCAAAGTCTTTCCAGTACTAGAAAAAAAAAATTCTGTTTGGCTATTTGGTGACTCCTCCCCATCAAATACAAGCCAAATCAAAGTTCAAGAATGAGTTAGTGGCCCCAGACTTGAGGTTGAATCTTTGGGTAACAGCAACCTGGGTCTTAACAGGTGGGCTGGCAGCAGCTGGGCTCAGAGCAGCTTGGGGGGCAGCAGTAGCAGCAGCAGGCTGGGCGGCAGCAGGACTGTCCACAGTAGGATGGGCGGCAGCAGGAGGCCTGGGCATGGTGCAGCTGGCAGCAGGTTGGGGGTGTGCTGCTCACCACACAGCAGGGGGGCAGGCAGGTACCCTCCACGCGGCAGTCTGGGCGGCACCATCTGACGCGGCAGCTCACGCCTCCACTGCCACCCTCCTGGCCACTGCCAGTTCCACAGCAGCTTGGTTGGCAGCAGCCGGGCTGGCAGCAGCTGGACTGGGAGCAGCAGGGCTGACAACAGCTGGACTGGGAGCAGCTGGGTTGACAGCAGCTGGATTGGGAGCAGCTGGGCTGACAACAGCTGGGCTGGCAGCAGCTAGAGCCACAGGTGCCACCGGTGGAGCATGTGGGAAAGCCACAGAAGCTAGTAGCGCAGCAGGCCATGGTATCAGACGTTGCTGTGTGCTGAAGGTTTCTTTGCTTGGAGAAGTTTTTTGAGTCTGGATCGTGACTACCACTCCAGTCCTTTTATAATCCTTGCCTGGCTGCTGTTTCCCTAATTTCCAAAGCCTCTTCCTTGTTTATGTTTATGTAATTTTCCTCTAAATGATAATTGTTTGTTCCCGAGTTACTTGTTCAGTCTTCTGAAAGCCTGTAAATGGTTATTTTATTTGGTGTTCAATTAGGGTTCTTAACTACAGTGAAGCAGTCATTAGCGTTCGTTGGAAGCATAAGCATGGATCACCCATATTCGCTATAATTTCCCTGTTGCCGAAGGATAATCGACTAATCCTGCTCCTACTTAAGGAGAGTCACAATTACTCAGTGTTGACCCTTGTGATTGGGTCTTGAATCTCACTCACATTGGGAAGCAAGGTGGGTTCAACTGGACAGAAAAGATTCCTTCTCTGCACCTGGAAAATGTAATTGGATGGTTACCAGTAATGTTTATTTTGAGCATTTATCATGTACCTAGAAACCTACCAGAGCTGATATCAACCCATTTCCTTTTCGTGACGTTCCTAAGGCTGGGTCCTACTGCTGCTCCTGTAATACTGGGGAGTTTTGTGTGACTCCTCACAGTGGGAGTGGCGGTGTCTCTGACTGTTTTGCTTGCCCTTGGGACCCTTTTCCTCTACTGGGTTGCTTCGCTCAACCCTGATATGAGGATTTGTGCCCAGTCTTATTATACTATTGCTATTCCTGGGAGGCCTCCTCTTTTCTGAAGGGAAACAAAGGGGGAGTGGTTCTGGGGGAGGGTGGAGGTGGAGGAGGGACTGGGAAGAGAGGAGGGAGAAGAAATGAGGGTCAGGATGCATTATATGAGAAAAGAGTAAATAAAAAAAGAAAGAAATTAAAGAAGAAGGATAGAAAGAAAGAAAGGGAGGAAGGAGAGAAGGAAGGAAAGAAGGAAGGAAGGAAGGTTCCCCAAGGCCATAAAAAAAAACAAGTGGTGAATCTTAAGTCCGACTGTTTACCATCTGACTGAGGATAAAACTTAGTTTTCTTTTTCTATGTGTGTGTGTGTGTGTGCACATTTATGCATGTGAGTGAGTGCATGCATGTACCATGGAGCTCCTGTGGAGCTCAGAAGACAGCCTCAGGTGTGGGTCCTCACCCTCCACCTTGTCTGAAACAGGGTCTTTTGTTTTCCACTGCATGGGCCAGGCTGGCTGACCTGCAGGCTTCTGGGGATTTTCTTGTCTCCAGTTCCCATCTCTTTATAGATGGCCTGAGATTACAGATCCCTCTTGCTTTATGAAATCCCGGGAGCCAGGCTCAAGCCCTCATACTCGGGTGGCAAGCACGTTACCCACTGAGTTTCTCCCCGGCTCCTTTGGTTGGCTAGTTCTTCACCTCAGGTGCTTGCAATGTGCAGGTGTCACGATAACAATCTCAGGAGCTATTTAATTCATGTTGAAATTCGAATTCAGCAGGATGCTTGGTGCTAAAGATACTGATCTCGGGTATTCGAGGCGGTACATTGTTGATAAAAGGCTCAGGAGATAATGGCATTGTGAATGGCATTATTGTTTCTGCCTTTTCTCCCTTGGCACTGTTTCCATTAGCTCCTTCAGTACAAGATTTAAGTCAACTTTCCTGATTATGGACTTAGGTAATTACTAACAATGAAACACAATACTCAAGAACCAGCAAGCTGGCTCAGCAGATAAAAGAGCATGCCAGCAAGCCTGATGACCTGAGTTTGATCCCTGGGACTCATGCAGTGGGAGGAGGAGCCAGCTCCTTCTACGGGACCTCTCTGTACATGTGGATGCACACACAGTAAATCAAATGAAGCAGTGAAAAATGTCACTTGGAGTTTGAGAATTCTGCTTCTCCGCCATAAAGTAAAGATAAATCCAAACACTCCCTTACCAACCTCAAATGAATCAAGAATGGGATATAACCAGACATTTTCCTCTACCGCTTGAGTTTCTTTCTTTCTTTCATGGAGATCAAAACAGATAAAACTACTCATGCTGTTTCTCTTTGTAGAATTTTCTATCCTTTTGAAATACCACGAGCTTCTGTCTGTGTCTCAGTGGAAATGTAGGTGTCTGGTCATCGATGTTAAAAAAAATTATTCCGCTTATTCTCTTACGTTTTCACTTCTTCATTTTGGAGGGCCCAGATCACCCCTGTATGATGGGAACAAGGGACTTCTAGACTGTTATTTGTGAATATTTGAATATTTGACCCTCTGTTTTAGAGCCTGAGCCTTTCAGAATGGAAACGGGGAGGAGAGAATGGGGGCGTGGGGAAGTGGGAAGCAGGGAGCAAGAGGAGAGGAGGGAGGGGAAACTGCAGTTGGTATATAAAACAGATGACAGAAATGTTATTTAAATAAACAAAGAATAATACTGATGTGTGAGTGGTTTCTGCATAAGACGACATGATCCTGAATCTGGGGGTTCTCCAACTTTCTTCGTCGTCATTACACTGATGTTCTAAGCCAGTCTGATCTAATTCACTCTTATTTCTGAATGATAAAGTATGGGAAGTCGATGCCCCAATCAAATGAATGCCCCATCCCTGCCTAGGGCATCCACGCCTCTGTGCCTCAACCAGGCAACAAGTAAACCTCAAGGACTTCCTCTCATCCCCGACTTTCGTGCCTTAATCAAGTAATAAGGTCTTTCTTGAGTTTTCTAAATACCAATCTACATCCTTTTGATGCTCCTGAGTTCAAGACCTTCTAAGAAAAAGATGCCTCAACTCTTAACCTTTTTATCCAGGCTATATATTAGGATTTGGGATGTTTACAATGTTGTAAGCCTATTGAGCACAAATATATTGGTTATGCCTGGATGTGGAACTGTGTTCATACAGAAGAAGGATCTTACCATTCTTCATACGAATGCACTATGGGTCTGATAAACTGTGTTCCCTAGGAATATGTTGGTTCCACGGCGGTGTTTTCTAATTGTGATGAAGTGGTATTAGAGGAAGCCTCACTCCTTTACTTTTTATAAATTGAGGTAAAACTCATATATCATGAACGAACTGTCTTAAAGTGTATACTAAAGCGACATTCAGTGCATTTTGTATATGTGTGTGTGTGTGTGTGTGTGTGTGTTGTGTGGTCCATGCACAGAGGAGTGTGTGGATGCACACTATTAGGTATGTGTATATGGAGAAGGCCAGAGGAGGATACAAGGAATCTTCCTTGATTGCTCTCATCATTATTGTTGTTGTTGGTGGTGATGTGTGTGTTTGTGAGTGTATGCACATGCCATGCGGTGCATGCAGCAGTAAGAGAACAATTTTGTGGAGACTGTTCTTTTCTTCCTTCTTAATGTGGGTTCTGGGGATGATGGGTGGCTAAGATTTTGTGACACCAAACCATCTTGATAGTTGTTCAACTTTATTGTCTGAGACAAGATCTCTCAGTGACACCAAATCTCTCTATGTTGATTAGGCTAGATTACCAAAGTGCTCCTGGGATCTGTCTGTCTCAACTCCCCACTGGGGTTACCAGCATGCGTGGCCAAGCCTGGCTTTTCATGTGGGCGCTGGGGATTTGAACTCAAGTCCTCTTCCTTTCACAGTAAACATTCTTACCCACTGTGCCATCTTCTCAACCTCATGATACATTTCAGACCTCTGATGTCAAATCTTTTTAATCACCTCAGCAGAATACCCTATAACCTTTCAACAATCACTTGCTCCACACTGCTAATCGTGACCTGTAGTTGAGCACATGGCTTCTATGGCGGAAGATTGCATCCCGTGGAATGGAAGCTCCATTGTACATTGTGTCTCACACTTCCTTTGCTGCAGATCACCCTTTGGAGATCAGAAGAAGAATGGCGAGAAGACGTGGCCAACACTCCGCTCTGTATTCTGCTCCATAGCACTTGAGGGGATGGTATGGGTACAAAACAACAGGCTGGTAGACTGATATTCTCCTTCATCATTTTGCAAGGTACATGCGGAAGATCTCTAGTTACAAGACGTTACCAAGGAAGATAATAACTACAAACATCCCAGCTTTCTCAGTTTGGGCATGATGGATTGTAGGAGAAACCCAGCCAATCACCTTTCTTGTAGGGCGGGGTCCCCCGAGGATATTTTTTACTTATAAAGATTGCAGGTGCGCTCTTGGCCGCCTCTTCTGCTTTCCTGTTCTCCACGGGAACCTCTGGTTCTGTAAGTCTATTTCCCAATAAAAGCTATATATATTTATTACAATTTCTGTCTGCATTCATTTACACCATTACAATGGATAGAGACAGTCTTACTGCAGCATACCATGGCCTCATTAATGTTCTAAGACAATTTATAAAATCTTCACAATGATGGCTGTCCTGGTTTGATTTGCTGCTGCCATGATAAGACTACTCTGCCTGTAGTAGGAGGCATGTTGGGCACCATTTGTTGTGAGGAGGTTGTTTGTTCATTTCCCGGCCACCAAGAACCAAAATAGTCACTCAGAAACTATACTATTTAAATCACTGCTTGGCCAATCACGTAAGCGTATTGCTAGCTAGCTCTTACATCTAGAATTAACCCATTTCCTTAATTTTATATTTTACCCTGAGGCTCTTGGTCCACCAGCAAAGTTCCAAATGGCAACTTGTGTCTTTCCCCTCTGGCGGCTATATGGCGTCTCATGACTCTGCCTTCTTTCTCCCAGCATTTAGTTTAGTTTTCCCAGCCTAGCTTTGTTCTACCCTATCACAGGCCAAAACAGTTTCTTTACTCATTAACCAATAAAAGCAACACATATACATGTATATCCCACACTACTCTGACCAAAAGCAACTAAAGGAAGGGAAGCATTCATTTCTGTTTGTACTTCCGAGTCACAGTCTATCGCTGAGGGGAGTCAGGGCAGAAACTGAGGCAGAAGCCACACAGGAACAACCCAAGTTGCTTTCTGGCTTGCTTATTAGCTTAGGCTTAGTTAGTTTTACTTTATCTTGGTTCTGGGTTGTCTTTTTTTATTTAATTCTTTTTAGTTTTTGAAATTTTCATATATGAATATTGGAATATTGTATTAATATCATTTTGACCCATCCTCCTCTGTCCTCCAACTCCTTTCCTACCCCTACTCCCTCTCAAATTCATAACCTCTTCTTTTAAAAGATAATGTATCTCTTATTGAGTTGAGTCTCTAGTGCTGCTGATACGTGCTTGTGTTTAGGGCTGACTGCTTGGGACGGAATGACTTATCAGGGAGCTGCCCCTGAAGAAAATTGATTCTCTCTTTCAGGAGTCATTGCTTGTCTAGGGCTCTTCATTAAGGGGTAGAAAATTGAGAACGTATTCCTATCTAGAATTAACATCCAGAATACACAGTGAACTAAAAAAGCAAAGAACTAAGAAAACAAATGACCTAATTTAAAAAAATGGACTATATATATGAACAGACAGTTCTCCAAAGTGAGTTTAAATTGGCTAAGAAATATCTTTAAAAGCATTGACATCTGTAGCAATCAGAGAAATGCAAATTAAAGCTACTTTGATATTTCTTTTCTCCCCACTCAGAGTGGCTAAGATCAAGAAAACAACTGACCAGTGATGGTAAAGATGAAGGGAAAAGGGGGTCTTCTTACATTTTTTGTGGGATTGCAGCCTGGTTCAGATTGCTCTCTTACACAGCCCAGGACCACCTGCCCAGGGCTGACACTGTGCACAGTGGGCCGAATCCTGCTACATCAACTAGCAATCAAGAGAATTCCTTACAGGCAGACCCACAGGACAGTCTGATCAAGGCATATCTTCATTTGAGATCCCCTCTTTCTGGGTGATTCTAGAGTGTGTGAGGTTGACAACACAAATGATCACAACAACAATAAAGTATATAATAGTATTGGGTCATTGTGTGCAACCTTTTCAGCTGTCTGAGGATACTGCTAGTATGTCACCAGTTTGTTAGATGACCTACACATCTCTCCCTGAAAGGCACCTAACTCAGTCTTCAGATGAGAAATAGCTGCTCAGGCAAGCGAAGTGACTTACTCAAGGAGTCATGGATCATGGCTTGCAAGCTATGACTAGAAACATTTAGTGCTATTATTTTGCCATCTTGAGTTGATGGTCTTTCATTTTGCATTAGACCTTAGCAACCCTTTGATGTCTGAAAGAATCACATGGAGGCTCAGTTTTGAGTAACTGGAAGGGTTTGCGAACGCCTCAGACTCCTACATGATACAAACTTCCTCTTTGTAAAATTGACCTTTTGCAACACCAAGACCACTTTGTTCAAGTGAGCGTTCTAATTGTTGTGGTGTTTTTCAATGATGTACTTCAGTTACAGAAATAATGGGTCATTTAGAGGGAAACAAAGGAAAAGGATTATTAAAAGAACAAGCATAGCTAAAGAAAAAGTTCCAATACCCAGTGTTATTACCGAATTCCAAAGAGAAGAAAGTATCGACAGTCACTTTTTGCCATTGAAGAGATCAAATGCTTTTTATTAAATACAAGTCCCAATAAGCCACTGAAATATTTCTGGTAATACTTATAGTTACGTATTCTATGCCCCTCTTCACATTGCAGGGCTTTTGCCAGCGTTCAAGCCAACAAAGATGTTGGCTCTTCCACCGCAAATGAATTTACCTCCTGGGAAATTATGTGGCTGTGATAATAGCCGAGTTATCAATTCTGAAATTCAGAGGGTTTCTAGGGCTCTTGTTGGTTCATTTTGAAGCGTTGTCCTCTCAAGATTCTTGTCAGAAGGTTTTCAACAGGTGGGCTCAGAGCAGCTTGGGGGGCAGCAGTAGCAGCAGCAGGCTGGGCGGCAGCAGGACTGTCCACAGTAGGATGGGCGGCAGCAGGAGGCCTGGGCATGGTGCAGCTGGCAGCAGGTTGGGGGTGTGCTGCTCACCACACAGCAGGGGGGCAGGCAGGTACCCTCCACGCGGCAGTCTGGGCGGCACCATCTGACGCGGCAGCTCACGCCTCCACTGCCACCCTCCTGGCCACTGCCAGTTCCACAGCAGCTTGGTTGGCAGCAGCTGGGTGGGCAGCAGCTGGGCTGACAACAGCTGGGCTGGCAGCAGCTGGACTGGGAGCAGCTGGGCTGGCAGCAGCTGGTTGGACAACAGCTGGGCTGGCAGCAGCTAGAGCCACAGGTGCCACCGGTGGAGCATGTGGGAAATCCACAGAAGCTAGTAGCGCAGCAGGCCATGGTATCAGGTGCTGGTTTGAGAGCTGTGTGGTTGACAAGAGTTTCTGAATTCTGACTGCTTGGTCTACCTGCAGCCTTTTATACACCTTGGGTAATCGCTCTGCTACAGGTAACATTTTTATCTTGTTACTCTTAAAACCAGATTTTCTGGGCCTTCTGGGTTACTTTAAACATATCTTTAATGGTTGCTTCCTTGTTGCTCAGCTAATGCTCATCACATATGTTCATCTGAGGTAGACATGCTAAATGCTTTGTGTCCAAACAGAGTCGTGATTTACTCTTGAGTCTTGGCCTCGGTTTTGTGCTTGTGGTCACAGCACCTGACGAAGTGACTCTCACCTGTAGTTATAATTATGGGGACATACTCACCAAATCTCTGATATTCAGAAAAGAGTCACTGACCCTGGGGCATCCTTCAAGGAGCTTATCTTTATGGTTCTATTTTGATTTTATGGGTAAGATCACAGTTTCCACACCATTTCGTAGAAAGCTACACATAGAAAGGTGAGTTACACATTAAGAGGAATTCACAGATCTCTCTAGATATTTTTTTTTGCATGATTCTGTGAGCCCCTCTAAACTGAAGACATTAATATTTGAGGAAACATTTATTTATCACTTAGGAGAATATATGGAAAAAAACCTGCTGCACTCCAATTTAATTTAAAGAAGAGGCTAAAATTTTTTTGTAAACAGTGGGGGCAAAGTACCCACAAAACAGTCAAGTGAAATTTATGCTTCCTTATGATAGTCAAAAATTAATGCTGTGTGTGATGTGGGAGTCCCCTCTGTGTGCTGTGAATACCATTAATGAATAAAGAAACTGCCTTGGCCTGTTGAGAGGGCAGAACTTAGGTAAGCAGGGAAGTCAGAACTGAATGCTGGGAGAAAGAAGGGTGGAGCCAGGGAGCCACCATGGAGCCACCAGAGTCAGACATGCTGAATCTTTGCCAGTAAGCCACTCTTAAGTAAGTAGAAATGGGTTAAATTAAAATGCAAGAGTTGGCCAATAAGAAGCTAGAGCTAATGGGCCAAGCAGCGTTTTAAATAATACATTTTCGCCGTGGTTATTTCAGGTGTAAGCTAGCCAGGTGGCGGGAATAAATAAGCGGGCCCACCTACTACACTATATGGATCATTTGGGCAGTGTTCCTCAAAGGCTTTCAATTTATGTCATTTTATGTTATTAAAGCATGTTCCCTGCAAAAAAGGTAAGATTACATTGGAATATTATACATCCCAGTTTTAGTAAAGATGTATGATCTCTGGTAATCATGGTGATTGATAGTCATGAAGTTGAAAATTGTTACTTGTAATCATTGAATAATGGAAAGAAAAACTAATAACATCTTTTGACCACTTAATATTTGAGGTGTAGAAACCAATGCTCTTTTCAGTACAAGTATCACAAGCTCCTTTAGTTCCTGCAAGGTTGGAAAGAAAGAGTGTAATCATCTGTCTCGTAGTTTGCTCTAGTGCATGAAGCTGTGAGGTATCATCAAGATTAGTTAATTAAGGAAAGGAGTTAAATAACAGAGCCAGGCAGTCTCAAGAGTCCTGGACCAGAACATTCGTGCTGCGGTAGGAATGGCTTTTCATTTTCCTTAGCATTAATTGGTAAAAGAACAGCGTGGCTGGGAACAGATAAATTCGCAGAAGTTAAATGAGCATTTGTACTCAGAGAGAAGAGCTGGTAGGACAGTCCCCTCTCCCTTCCCTAGACCAGTTCTTTTCATTTCATAACATGCTGATTTCCAGCTTCAGAGAGTACCAGTAAAGCTCTTTGTGTACTGCCTTTATTTTAAACACTTCTTTTTTAGCAGGTCAAGAATACAAACATGAGGTGTTGGATAGAACATACTACAAACAAGAATCCGAAACACAAAGTGAAGAAGCATAAAAATGTTAAAATCTTTTGAAGCATTTTTAGGCCATCAAAGTTTAGCCCAGAGTTGAAATTAGTCACATTTACTTTCTAGTTGTTTCTTGTCTTTCACTTTAAATTTAATGTACCTTCTGGTTTTCTGTGTTTGTCATCTCCATTGTGTTCTCTCTCTCTCTCTCTCTCTCTCTCTCTCTCTCTCTCTCTCTCTCTCTC
>NW_004949129.1:777695-792414 GCF_000317375.1 Microtus ochrogaster | reverse complement strand
TCCCTCCCTCCCTCCCTCCCTCCCCCCTCTCTCTGTGAACATATGTGTTCAGGTTTTTGTGTATGCACATGAATATGAAAGCCAGAACTCAACCCTGAGTGTCATCCTTAGGAACTGTCCATTTTTCCCCCCGAGACAGAGTCCCTCGTGGGGACCTAGGGTTTGCTGATTAGGCTGTGTCTACCCCAGTACTGGGATTACAGGTCTGTACTACCATGTCTCACCTTACCATGGGTGATGAACTTTGAACTCTTATTCTTATTCTTGTATGGCAAACATTTTTACTGACTGAGCCTTCTCCTTTTTGACTTCACGAAAAAACTCCCATAGACCAACTTCTGCCATGTCATTATGGATCCAAGGCTTTGAACGGCTTAAATAAATTCCTTAGCGCTTACTTACCAATGCCATGGGCTGCTAGGCAAAGCATATGGATTCTCTGCGTAGTCCTTCTGGTGTTGCTCTGATAGACCCAGTGCTCTAGCCAAAATGTATGGATGACCCTTGAGTTCCTTCCCTCCATACCTTTGTCCATACTGTTTCCACCGATGAGTGTTGTAGGAGCTGTGGGCCTCTTCCCACAGCCCGGCTCCTGGCCGCTTGGCTTCTGTAGATTTAGTGCCCCATTGAGAAAGCTGCTCTCCTAATCTGGGCATCAAAACCTCAACTCATATAAGATACTAACATTTTCCAAACTTCCTGATTCTTTCCGAACAATAGTAATGTCTTTGTGGATACTATATGATAATATGTACACTTTTACTTCTCATATTCTATTTAATTGTATCAAGATAGATATGACTCATCTCCCCAGAGACTTTTTAATGAAAGAAAAAAGTTAAGTTATTTAAACTGGAGAGATTGCTCAGTGGTTAGAAGCACTGAGTGCTCTTCCAGAGGACCTGGTTTCAGCTCCCAACACTGGCAGGGCAGCTCATCACCACCTATAACTCCAGTTCCAGGGAATCCCATGCACTCTTCTGACCTCTGAAAGTACCAGGCACACACGTGGTGAACAGGCAAATACACAAGCAAAAACACCCAAACACATGAAATAAAAAAAGCAAAAAATGAGGAAGAGGACATACTTTAGTTTTTCTTTTTCTTTATGATTATTACATGTATTCATGTGTTGCTTGTGTGTGTGTGTGTGTATGTGTGTGTTTTAGAGATGACCACTTGGTATTGGATGAGCAGCAATCTGTCTATGGAGAAGATTTTTTTTTTATGGTTTTTTGAGACAGGGTTTCTCTGTATCTTTGGTGCCTGTCCCGGAACTAGCTCTTGTAGACCAGGCTGGCCTCGAACTCACAGAGATCCGCCTGCCTCTGCCTCCCATATGGAGAAGATTTTGATTCTCTTTAAGTAGCAGTCTTTAACTGCATATGACTTTTCCATCTAGGAGTGTGAACTTGTGAGATTTTGGAGGGGGAAATCTTGACACCTCAAATGAATGTTCCTCACAGTCTGTGCAGTCTGTGACTTGCAGGTGGTAAGCAATAAGAATTTCTTTGAGCCAGGTGGTGGCACCCCAGCATTCAGGAGACAGAGCAGGCAGATCTCTGTGAGTTCGAGACCAGTTTGGTCTACAGAGTCGGTTCCGAGACAGGCTCCAAAGCTACACAGAGAAGCCCTGTCTCAAAAAACAAAAACATGTTCTTTGACATTTAATTAAAAAAAAAAAAAGAGTTTGAAGAAAACAGACTCCTCTCCTGTGGTCGGTTTATCCATGCTCCAGTGGATGGCCCACTACCTATGCAAATAAATGCAGTAAGGATTGGACTCAGTGGGTTAACAAAAAGGAGGCATGAAGTTATTAAAGGGTAATGGTCAGGGGAGGGGAGGATGGTCTGGAAAGAGTTGAAGAGGAGTGTGGGAGATAGACCTGATCAACATAACTTGTAAATGTGTAGTAATTTCTCAAAGAATATATTAAAATAATTTAAAAAGGCACAAGAAAGTAAGAGGAAAGTAATGATTTGTGAGGCCAAAGAGGAGAAATTTATTTAAAAAAAAAAAAACATGTTAAAAGACTTTATACCCAAGAAGGGAAGAAGGACAAAGATTGTTACAAAGAGTCTTAATGGAAGGCTCCAGGCCTCCATTCACTAGCTGGTGGTGTTAGGGCATCCGTGCCTCAGGGCAGGAGGTTAGAGAAAGAAATAGGAGCATGACTATTTTCCACAGGGTGGCTGTTTGCCCCAGGTGTTCAGCTCACTGCTCAGCAGCAGGTGTTGCAGGGGGAGGTCCTGCAGGTGGTGCGGCAGGGGGCAGGCTGGCAGCAGGGGGGCCTGCAGCAGGGAGCCTGCACAGAGATGGGCTGGCAGCAGGTGGAGGCCCAGCAGCAGGGTCTGCAGACCACAGCTGTGCAGGAGGTGGGGCAGCAGGTGATGGGGCGGCAGCAGCCCTGCTGCAGGCTGCAGGGGTCACAGCAGATGGGGCGGCGGCAGGGCTCACAGATGGGCCTGGTGAAGTGGGGCACGCAGGTCACAGGGCGGCATACTGTGGTCTGGCAGGACACTGGGCGGCAGCAGCAGGGGTCGCGGCAGCAGCAGGGCTGGCAGCAGCCTCCACAGCTCTGGGAGGAGAAGGAGCCACAGCAGGTCATGATGGGTGTCTGGGCTGGAGTAGGGTTGAGGAATAGAGAGCAGATGGGTGTTCTCAGGTGTGATGTGTCTTCTGGGTAGGGTCCCTTTATATACCTGGCCAGTGCTGATGACCCCTCTTGTTTATCTTTTGACTGATTAAGTCAAAGCCTATTTGACTAATGGTTGAGTCATGATCTCATTAAATGATTCCTATTACATCTCTAAATATGAACATCTTATACGCAGTGTTCATTGCAAAAACTTGAAAATCACAGCCATGAGATGACAGAGTGTGATTTGACAGAAAATGAATTCTCGGGTTTGTGGAGATGAGTGTGAGGTTGTGGTACACTCACCCGCCGTGTGTTCGTCCATTCCGGAGGCAAGGTCCCATCATCATCTCGGACTTTTAGCATTCCACTGGGCTGAGACATTCCAAGCTCTGTCTTCTAGTTTTGATTATACAATGTTGTTAACTGCAGGCACCCTTTGTGTAATGGAACACCAGATTTTCTTATCCAACCTGTGGACCAGTCTTCCCTGGCTCCTCCCACCATCTCTCAGGCTCATTTCAGGTATCAGCCTTAAGATAAATATGGAGCAAATGACCACGGAAGAACTCAGTTTTTAACATAATTGAGTATAGTGAGGTACGCAGATCTTTGACTGGATTCTACCCCGGAAGCACTTGTCGCTAAATGAAGCAGGCACTAGGCATGTTGTTCTAGGGGATTCATTAGGAATACGTTTACTTATCACTAACTATAAGATACTATAAATCCTTCTGTCAGAGCAGCACCTCATACACAGAAAAATCAAAAGGTAATTTTTAGATGTGTTTGATTTTATTTTCTATGTGTGATTGTTTTGCCTATATGTGCATGTACGTACCATGTACATGCCTCATGCTCTCAGAGGTCAGAAGAGGGCATTGGGTGACCTGGAACTGGAGTTACAGACAGCTGAGTCACCACATGGGTGCTGGGAATTGAACCTGAGTCTTCTGCTCATAGTAAGTGCTCTTAAATATCGAGTTATCTCTGCAGTCTTCCAAAGGTTATTTCTTGTGAATGTTATTATTGTATTGCATTAATATATTGTAAATGTATTAAAAGAAAGCCTCTAAAGTTTCTGGGAATCTTTCTTCTCTTTAGTTCAAGATGTGTTCAACTCTGATGCTTCTGCTCACAGGGAACTATTTTTTATCAATAAATCAGATTTTGTTAGAGGTAGGACCCATAATGTAGCCCAGGCTGGCCTCGAACTCGTGATCTTCTTGCCTCCAGCTGCCCAAGTGCTGGTATTACAGATGTATACCATCATGCCTATCTGGAAATGTGGCTTTTGTATGTATGTGTTAGTGTATGTATGAGTACATCTTCACATGTGTGTATTGTGTGCAGGTGTACATGTGGAAGCCAAATGTCCACGTCAATGGGTCCATGTTTCCTGCTTTGTGCTTCCCCTTACTTTTTGAGACACAATCTCTTACCTGAACCTGAAGCTCACTAATTCAGACAAATTACCTGGCCAGCAAACTCCACGGGTCTACCTGTCTCCATTGCCTCACAAGACTGCGGTTACAGGTACATAGCTTTTATATCGGTGTCGGAGGTCCAAACTCATGTTGACACTTGTGTGGTAAGCACTTACAGAGCCATCTCCTCAGCCCAAGTGCTGTGGGAGATTCCCCCGTGACTATCATCAAGTGAAATGATGGAAGCCTTTTTACTCTAGACTGCAAGGGTGTTATTCAATATTACTGTTGGGGGCACACAGGAAGGGTGCCCCACATTTGCAATACTGTGCCTCTGTTCAAGACACACTGGGCATGCTTCTTGAGAAAGAACCTCCTTACCTTCCCACTTTGCAAACCCTCCTATAACTTCACAGGCAGCATGTAGACTATTTTAGAATGTCTGCCCCCCCCTCCACCCCACCACACACACAAATGTGCCTCGGGCTCCAGGATCTAAAGTCACCTTAGTGATAATTAATACATAATTTTGCAACTTTTAAAGGAACTGTAGTGCTGTTGGTTGCATGCTTGCCTCGAGCTTACCAAACCCAGGACCACATATTCCAGGCATAGCAGTACACAGCTATATCCCAGAGTATGGAGAGTGCAGACAAAAGGATCTGGAGAACAGAGTAATTTTCAGCACACAACAAGTTCAAAGTCAGCATGGGCTATGTGAGACACTACCTCAAAATGAAAAAAAAAAACCCAACCAAACAAAAGAAAGCAATGTGGATTGACTGAGTGTGGCATCACAACCTGGGAGATAGAGAAATGTAGAAACGGCTCATAGATAACAATACTCCATGTGTTTCAGGTTTTTTCTTTTGCTCATAGACATGATGTGTCTTCTTCCTTGTCTTCTCCTCCTCCTCCATCCTCCTTCTTCTCCTCTTTCCTCCTCCTCCTTTTCAAATCAGTAACATAAATAAACAGTTAAATATTTGGTGCATATTGATAATCAGATTTCATGTTGCTGTGGAATCTGGTTGTTAATATTTTTCCTTTTGCAATGGGAATCTCCTCCAAAGACACAAAGTACCAACTTAGCAAGACGAATCTGCCACATATACTCCTCATTAGCTGTCCCATAGGAACTTTTTCTGACTCTTATATAAAGACCCACAAGGATAGAGTCTGAGAATAGCTCAGTAAACTCTTCAGATGCCTGTTTACTGAAGCATACTTATCCTCGCTCCCTAGCCCATCCTCATTATCAGACAGAGGACATATGGTTCCTATCCCTATTATCCATGACACAGAGCTGTGAGGACTCAACTGCTTGCTCTGGTACTGGCATCAGAACAGTTGCTGCTTTCTGAACCCACTTATCCTGTAACACTCAATACTCACATGAGGCTCTGCCACTCACTGGCTTTGTGTCCTTGGGTCATATAATCGACAATCTGGATTGTCATGAGGATTAAATGAGCTCATTCTTGTCCAAGGACTAAGCAGAGCTACACTTAGTATCTTATTTTTGTTAGATGAATGTTGGAGGTTGCTGCTTGTTGATTCCTGACTGCCCGGCTGCTCAACCCCGAAATAATCACACAGAAACTGTATTAATTAAATCATTTCTTGGCCCATTAGCTCTAGCTTCTTATTGGCTAACTCTTATATTAATTTAATGCATTCCTATTAATCTGTTTATTGCCACATGGCTGTGGCTTACTGGTAAAGTTCCCGAGTCTATCTCCAGCGGCTCCATGACTTCTTTCTGACTCTGCCCTTCTTCCTCTCAGCATTCAGCTTAGTTTTTCCTGCCTACCTAACTTCTGCCCTGCTATAGATTCAAAGCAGTTTCTTTATTCATTAATGGTAATCACAGCGTACAGAGGAAAATCCCACACCCAATGAACAAACGTATTTTAGCTGGCTTTGCTGGCTTGCAATCCACGTACTCAGGATGCTGAAGCACGAGTGTTTCTAGTCTGAGGAGAGTCTGAACTGTCAAGTGAGACACTATCTAAAAAAAAGGTATTTTCAAAGATTTATATTATTGGGAAGGGAAATTAATCAATGGGTAAAGTGCTTCATTTTGTCAACATCAGGACCTTGGTTAAATCCCCAGAATTCATGTTTTTAAAAGGAAGGTGTAGTGGTATATGATCATAATCTTGTTCTAGGGAGGAAGAGACAGACAGATCTCCTGGGTTACCTTGCTAGCCAGGCTACCTTAACCAGTGCTGGATTGCACCAAAGAAGTGACACCCCTCCCCCTGCAAAAGAAGTGACATTCAAGGTTGCTTTCTGGCCTGTACATGTGTGGACACACAGATGCCTGTGCACACACATGTTCACGTCCCTCACAAACATGCATACACACACAGGTTACATTACTTGATAAATAATAGACTTTAAAGTTTGAACTTAGAACACAGTTAACATGTTTGATATGGGCCAGTTCTCTGCTCAGCCACCACAGTGTGAACATCAAATACGATGAATACTTCGAGATGGATTTTCTTGATATCATAAAACAACATGAAAGCACCTGTACGGAAGAAGCAGCACTCTTTCCATGTCTTTGTTCAGGGGAATCAGACTACAGGGGACTTAAGTGTTTTCTCTAAAACAGTAACAGTTTCTTAAAAAACAACATTTTAGCTAGCACACAAGGAAACAGGACCCATTGTGGAATTTTCATATATATCATTGTATTTTATTTATTATATGCTTTGCTCTAACTACAATCTTTCCTCTCCCATTCAAATAGTTCCCTCTCTTGATGTCATAACATATAAATTCTATTCTCTATTCTCTTTTATCCCCATAACAGCTTTTAGATACTGTATTTCATAGTAAAAGCACATGCTTACTTAAAGATTATATAATTAAGAAAATCTAAAGAAGAAACTGAATACTATCATCAACTATGAGTAGATTTTGTATAATATCACAACTTTGGCACAAACAGATATAGTTTATTTAAGAAATTTTTTCTCACAAAGAGGCTTCATATATTAAAGCTTACTTTATAATATGAATATGTTATGGACAGTCATGTAGTATTTCATAGTAGGTTTATCATCTTTATTTACTTAAATAATTTGTTACTGCTCTCTCCCAAGGCCCCCCAATAACACACACACACACACACACACACACACACACACACACTTGCTTTTGTCCCTTTGAGCAGCAGTGGAAGAATGACAGGGTCTCAGGGTTTCATATAGCCCAGGCAGACTTCAAACTCTGTAGCCAACATTGACTTCGAACCCCTGAATGTCCTGTTGCCATTTCCATAGCGCAGGGACTGCAGCTGTGTACCACCACCATGCCTGGTCTCTCCCCCCACCACACACACACTGGTCAAGATTTTGATATATAGCCCAGACTATCCTCAAAGTTGTGTGATCTTTTTGCCTTGACATCCCAAGCTCTGGGATCATGAGCCTGAACAACCCTGCCTAGGTGGTTTTGTTAATTCTTTATATTTATGCTGCTTGTGGTATGCAGCTTGACAGTTAATTTATTTGTATATCATTTCCCCTATACACAGTATATGCGCTTTCAAGCACGGTCCCTTGTTTTATTCTGGGTATACCCTTCAGTGTAGTGGACTCAGTGCCTCGTTTAGAGCAGATGTACAATAAAGACATTCCAATTGACAGTGATCGATCTGCTTGAAAAACATCAATAATATGCAATTTCTGAGCACAAAGGTAAGCAGCCTTGGAAGGTTGCTGAAGACTTAATATCCATAAGAGCTGGCACTGACACTAACATTCTAAAGGTCGCATAGAAGCACATTAGAAGGAGATTGCTTACTGAAAGCAACACTCACACTGGCAACAACAAAAAAGAGATGTAGTGACTTAGGCAGAGAGAATAGGCTTCCACCATGCCTAGGATAAGTGTTGACTTCAAGGTTGAAGTTTGGGAATGGTCTGTCCTCTGGGGATGATTTGTTGACATCTGTAATTATAATTACATCTATCCCTATAAATAGCCAACTTATTCCACACCCATCAGCCTTCTTTTGTCTAATGATTCACCAGATGCAGCCTGGGGTTTCTCCCATCTCTGCTTTGCAGACTTTCATGATAACCCAACAGCTGTCCACTCAAGAGACAAGAGGTAAGTCATCAGCCTCGGTATGCAGATGTCGCCTGGACACAGCTTCCTAACAGGCTGGTGAGGGTGGAATTTGGGTTATGTGATGAACAGGTGGGGACTAACCGCCACCATTCTGATCTAACCCAAATGACACTTACAATGTTCCAGGAAAACAACTCAGACTTTAGTCTTTTCTCAGCACAATTTAAGATTATTCTCTATCTTGTATTGCAAACGAGTCTCTGGTAACTGAGACAATAGACAAAGGAAATGACCGCAACACCCATAATTTCTGTGCGGAGACTGTTGAGTTTATTAGAAAACAGACAGAATGACGTAAGTATTACATCACAGTTCAAAGAGGGTGGAGTGCTCCTTATCAGAAGAGGGTCCCAAAAGGCATCTTCCATGAATGGGTTGAATCAACTTCAAGAACATACTTGTCAGGGAAAAGCAATTTAAAAAAAAAATGATGTTCTGAGTGGTGGCAGCATGAACCTGGCCATCTCCTGGGGTCTTTAGTGTTAAGGTTAATTGGGCTCAGCAGCAGGTGTTGCAGGGGGAGGTCCTGCAGGTGGTGCGGCAGGGGGCAGGCTGGCAGCAGGGGGGCCTGCAGCAGGGAGCCTGCACAGAGATGGGCTGGCAGCAGGTGGAGGCCCAGCAGCAGGGTCTGCAGACCACAGCTGTGCAGGAGGTGGGGCAGCAGGTGATGGGGCGGCAGCAGCCCTGCTGCAGGCTGCAGGGGTCACAGCAGATGGGGCGGCGGCAGGGCTCACAGATGGGCCTGGTGAAGTGGGGCACGCAGGTCACAGGGCGGCACACTGTGGTCTGGCAGGACACTGGGCGGCAGCAGCAGGGGTCGCGGCAGCAGCAGGGCTGGCAGCAGCCTCCACAGCTCTGGGAGGAGAAGGAGCCACAGCAGGACATGGTGGGTGTCTGGGCTGGAGTAGGGTTGAGGAGTGGAGAGCAGTTGGGTGTTCTCAGGTGTGATGTGTCTTCTGGGTCGGGTCCCTTTATATACCTGGCCAGTGCTGAGGATCCTAGGGACATGAGGATATTTCCTTGTTTTGGTTTATATCTTCTGTAATCTCATTGGTGGGTTAGTAAATTCTCTTGGCATGTCTTAGGTGCTCAGGTCCTTGTAAAAGGTTATTCGTGTCCCTGATTTAATGAGAACTCATTATATTTTGCTATTTATGGCTCAAATATGAACTTAATAGCCCTAACTTCAAAGTCACCAATTATCTTCATAGTTTGGTGATGTTTTTGCCAGTTGGTGTTTTGGTGGCAACAGAGCAGCCATGCCCTTGGGGTTAGTTGCTAACAGTGGCAGTGAATTCAACAAATCATTGTGCAGTTCCTTTTCCACCGCTCACAACGAAACAAGGCAAGAATGCTGTACAAGTATGTCAAAATACGTTAATAAGAAAGGAATTTTCCATCTCTTTCAGGAATTCCAGGAACACATCCTAATAGGCCTGCATCTCCAGCGGCTTTTGCCTTAGGTGCACATTCCCTCATTTCAGGGTCTTCACCTTTCTATGTCAAGGGGAATTCTATTGCTTTCTGTCTTTACTTAGTACCACTGAATTCCAACTGTTTCAAACATTATGCTTAATTAAATAAATGTATCAATTTATTCTTAATAAGCTCATACAAGATAGGGATTATTATATCTTTCAATTCCCCTGTACCCGATTAAGTAAGTTACTTTCTCAATGCCATGTATTTGTAGATGTGGCAGCCAATACTCAGACTCCAAATATGTGTTGTGTTTCTTATGAGTCCAGTGAGCTGCAGAATGAATGATGAGGCCTACATGACCAGCCAAATATCGAATATTTGCTTTGTTTAGGAATTTTTAATGGTGTATTTACTTTTACAATTGTTATATGTGACATTTTGGAGCCATCTGCATGCATTCTGTCTCTTACCAAATATCTCCAAGAACTGGAAGAATTGAGTCCCACATAGTTTAGGAATTCTAAAAATTCCCCAAATATGCCTCCAAAGAAATTGAGCACAATTAAATAGTCATGGGACACTCTGAACAAAGCCACCCCAAATGCGAGGAAGTCAAAGAACCTGGACCCATCCAGGGAGGCCTCCATTTCCCAGTGTAACAGTGCTAGATAGGTCCAAGGCACATGGGCTTCGGTTCTATCTTGTCTGTATCTAGTATTGCAAATACCTCCCTGTATATGAGGCTTCATGAAGTTCATTCCCAGCAACATAATCACATAATCATAATGTGGTGTTCAGTTGCTTTCAAACTCTCCGACCTTATAGAAAAGTGATATCACAGTTGTATAGCCCTTGTGTCTGGCCTTTCTTTACAATGGCTTTTGTTCTAGATCTGTGGCCGAAGGCTCCCACTCACTCCTTCTCATTATTGGGCCACTTGCTTGCCTAGCTCCACATAAGGTTACCTAGCTCTATAGCAGCCACTATAGCTGACCAGGGAGGGCATAGGGGTTACCATAGAAACTAACAAGTGTGAACAAGAACAATGTGCTTGGAAGAAAACAAAATGTTATCTATCTGAGAAAATGCAGTAAGATCAAAGAATGTCTCTAGAAGCCTGAGAAGGAAAATGGTGAGGGCAGCAAAGCAGAGGTAGTTAGAGATTATTTTCTTTTCAAGTGGGGAGCAAAGAGACACAGAGGGAAATTTGACTCACAGAGGGAGAGAGATACAGCTCAGTGGTAGATCACTTTCTTAGTGTTCTTAAGGCTCCATCCGCAGCATTGCAGAGGCAAAGCAAAGAAGTGGGATTTGTTAACCGAAGGTCTGATGAGAAACAACTGTCACTGTACACATACTAAAGATGTATCGCTATCAGACAGTCCCTAACTGTTCCTAGCCATAGAACACCTTGTGCACACAGCTTCCTGTTGAGACAGCATGCGACGAATCTGTTTAGTGTTATTGAAAATACACATCTAAAAAATGAGGTGAATGGGGCTGGGGAGATGATGTCTTCTCTCCTTGCCTCCTTGGTGCTTATTATTCTCAATACAATTCTATTCTATTCTATATGACAAATATTCTGCCGATGAATCAGAGCCCAATCTTGAACAAAACCAGTCCAGTTCCTCCCCTTCACATTCAAAAGACTCATTTAGATTAGATTCCAGAGACTCGAACAGTTTATAGCACGATGTCTAGCCCTTGTTTTGTAATTCGTTTGTGTCCATCCTTTCTCTGTAATGACTTTTGTGGTAGAGGGCTTTATTCAAGAAAAAAAGCAATAAATAAAACAAGACCAAAATGAACAAACGAATGGGCATAAAACAGTAGTTAGTTTTCCTGACAGTCCTGACAGATATGTAACAGCAGAGAAGCCATCCGACAAGGATTAATGTGAGCATCATGTCACCCACAGTGGGTGACTGTATGTGGGGTTCTAACCAAGGCTGTAGTTTTGGCCTTCTCATCAGCATCTGCATTGGAAATCTAACTTCCATAGTGTTCCTGGCTCGGGAGATGAGGGAGTGGCTGATCCAGTAAACACAAAGGAATTCAGTGGTAAGGGTGTTCCTGGGTTCTAGCTAATATGATCATTGCATAGCTTCCTATGTTGGGAAGCAAATGGGGCTGCAGCTTGGGTTTTCTTCCTTTTTTTGTGTGTATATGCGAAAAATATTAATGGACCACTCATGAGTCAAATTCACAAAGCTCCGCCTCAGTACTTCTGTCCCATCACCGCGAAAGTCTCTGTCTTTAAGTATGAAAGCCCATCAGCCAAATTATCTGAAACATTTGAGTTCTTTTTACAATCACAGATGATGCGCCGCAGAAGCTCTGGCGGGGAGAGTTCAAAGTGCATCCTTCAGAAACATTTGCCCTAGATTCTTCTCACTCTGAACACTGCAATTTATTCTGCAAATGAGGTAGTGAATATCAAGAAAGAATACAAAAAGCATATGTGCTTCACCAGGAATAAAATTTTATTTTTTATCATGCAAAATCAGGCTAAAACTATCATGCTGAAAATGTATTCATTCTGAACCCTGAAATAAAAAAATTATAGGAACTCAATGGGATCAAGTTTTGTTAAAGAACTTCATCTTTGTTTAGAGATGTTTTTGAAGCTAAGAATTAGGCTGATGGAAGGAAGCTAGGATAGGCGAGGCATGCAGATGTCCAGCTGCATGTATGCGGGAAATTTGATAATTGTAGAAGAACAAGTGGGTTGCAAAGGTGGTGCCTCTTGTCTGCTCCGGCAGGAGTAGGGAGAGTTCTGTTCATCTGAAAAGTTATGTATTCGATGGCTCAGCAGCAGGTGTTGCAGGGGGAGGTCCTGCAGGTGGTGCGGCAGGGGGCAGGCTGGCAGCAGGGGGGCCTGCAGCAGGGAGCCTGCACAGAGATGGGCTGGCAGCAGGTGGAGGCCCAGCAGCAGGGTCTGCAGACCACAGCTGTGCAGGAGGTGGGGCAGCAGGTGATGGGGCGGCAGCAGCCCTGCTGCAGGCTGCAGGGGTCACAGCAGATGGGGCGGCGGCAGGGCTCACAGATGGGCCTGGTGAAGTGGGGCACGCAGGTCACAGGGCGGCACACTGTGGTCTGGCAGGACACTGGGCAGCAGCAGCAGGGGTCGCGGCAGCAGCAGGGCTGGCAGCAGCCTCCAAAGCTCTGGGAGGAGAAGGAGCCACAGCAGGACATGGTGGGTGTCTGGGCTGGAGTAGGGTTGAGGAGTGGAGGAGAGCAGATGTGTGTTCTCAGGTGTGATGTGTCTTCTGGGTTGGGTCCCTTTATATACCTGGCCAGTGCTGAGGATCCTAAGCACACAGGCCATTTCCTGAACTTGTGGTTACCCAATGAAAAGAGAAGCCTAGATTCAGTTGCCAGGCAACAATTCTAGTATCTGTAAGGATGCTTTTCTTTCCACCCTTCTACTCTTTCCCTTGGAATGAATACCTGATAGTTTGTATCACAGAGCAATTACTCACCTGCCAGTCAATCCTCCCAGGCTAGGTCATGTGACAACTGAAAGTCTGAAGGGCACACGCTGATGTCACTTTCCCCATGTTCACAGTCTCTGACGAGGTGTAAGGCTACTATGCACATGAGTCACAAGCCTGGTGTCTGATTGGCATTCAGACAAAGTAATTCCTGAAGAGCCAAGATGGCTCAAGTAGCTATGTGTCTCTTCTGTTATGGAAAATATGGCCCAAGGCATCTGAAAAATAGCCCATTGCCTTGCTTGTAGAGGGATAATCACCAAAGCATCAGCGTGGCTTTTAAGAAAGGAACATGAAATTGTGCAATAACTCACAACCTCTCATGAGACACTTACTAAGTGAACATGGTGATTAGGGGGCAGAGAGGGAAAACTAAGGCCCGAAATTTCTTATCACATTTTGTAGTTTTGTAGGGAAACAAGATAAAACTAAGAGCAATTAAAGATGAAGAACTTTTCAAAGGTCAATAAGATTAAACCAAGTGATCTTATTCATGCCTGTCTTAAATCTATGATTGCTATATTTCTTGCTTTCTAAGTATGACATAAACACTGCTTGTTAAATTTTTTAAAATCTGCTGTAGGGCTGGTGAGATGGCTCCCTGAGCAAACACTCCTGCCGCCAAGCTTGACGGCCTGAGTTCAATCCTCCCCAGGGCCCACATTGTGGAAAGAGAAAACAGATTCCCACAAGTTGTCCCCTGACCAGAACACCCCTGTACCCACAGACATGCATGTGTGTGCACTCACACACAAAATAAAAAAATAAATAAAATCTATTAAAAGATGTGTGAAGGAATCAATCATCTTTCTGTAGTCAGTACTGTGGCTTGTTGGCTGAGAATTTTGACTGCTTATAAAATATGAGATCAGATTTTTTCCACAATAGGACACTTAGTGAGCTGGTGACTGGATAAAGAGCTCTGTGCTTCATCACCACCACGAGAGAAGATAAAGGAAGGGTAGGTGAAGACCAGCACCGCACAACACTGGACAAGGATTGCTGAGGACTTTAGGATCGGATTTGCCTCAAATATATGTCATTGTTAGCTTTGAAAGTCAACTAGTCACGCTGTAGAGCCAACTGGGAAGGGAGTGGCAATGGCGAGTTGTCTAGACTAGGTCAGCCTGTGGTGGTGCCTCTGAGCTGTTTTCTCTGTTGGGTTGACTGAGATGGGAAGAGTGACCTGAAAGGTGGATAGCACCATTTTATAGACTGGACCCTGGAGTGAATGAACAGTACAGAACGTGCCGAGCCCCACTGTGCATGCGCTAACCCGTTGCTCTCTGCTCTTGACTACAGATGAAATATGACCAGCTGCTTCAACTTCCTGTCGCCTTGACTTACCCATGACAATGTGCTGTGACCTGGAATTGTGTGCCAGAATAAACCCTTCCCTCCTCAAATTGCCATAGTCAGGAATATTGTCACAGCAAGAAGTAGCAATTCTGATCTACTGGGAGCTCACCAGGGCCAGCTGGACTGTGACTGAAAAAGCACGGGATGAAACTGGACTCTCTGAACATGGCGAACAATGAGGGCTGATGAGAAGCCAAGGACAATGGCAAGGGGTTTTGATCCTACTT